>NC_045451.1:1088755-1113755 GCF_002776525.5 Piliocolobus tephrosceles
GGGCGACAGTCCCTTGGAAGACCTCTGAGATATGGTGGCCATGAGGACTGCTTCTGGAGCCACGATGCCTGGGTGGAGGGTGACAGTCCCTGGAAGGCTCTGAGACATGGTGGAGGGGAAGACTGCTTCTAGAACCAGGATGCCTGGGTGGAGAGTGAGAGTTGTGGAAGGTTATGAGACATGGCAGCCATGAGGACTGAATCTAGAACCAGGATGCCTGGGTTTGAATTTCATCTCCACCACTTCCTCCCTTGATGACCCTAGCCAAAGTATTCCACTTCTTTATCACTTGCTTTCTTCATCTGTAAGATGGGGATAATAATAGTCCCAATTTTATAGGGTTGTTAGAAGGAATAAATGACTTATGATTTCTGAAGTTCTTAGAACAGTGTGAGTATTGTATGAAGTATTATACAAGGTGAGCCCTATAAGTGCTTGTGGAATGAAAGCCTTCAGAAATTAAGAAAACAAAAACAGAGAAACCCGTGGAATCACTGCACTTTTTTTTAAAACCGTTTGGCCAGCCCAGTGGGAGCTGCATAAGCACATTTTATCCTCTCTTAGTAGGATCACGTCATCACAGAACCCCATATAAACACAACAACCTTCCCGGCGTGATCATGGCAACCATGGGGAGCACCTCGATCTATACCCATGCCACAGAACACACCGCAGAAGCAATCAGCACAGGCCCGGCAGCAGTGCATGTTTTTAGAACTAGAGCCCTAAAGCAAGAAACAAAACTCTAGGCCCAGCATGATATTGCCTGAATTATGTCATGTGGGGGTCTGTTTATATTTAGGTAACGTATTTATCAAGAAAGAGTGGAAAGAAATGCATACAAATGTTAGCAAAAATATTTAACAGTAGTGGGACTTGGGATGATTTTACTCCTTTTTATTTTTATTTATATTTGCCATGTGTTCTATAATGAACATGAATAGTATCAGAAATTGAAAGGAGAAAACTTTTTAAAAGTGAGATTTCTTCAAGGGGAAATTTTTCTTTTTTAATTTCCTAGTAAAAAATAAAACTGTGAAGTTCAGAAACCCTTGTGACAAAATGCATTTAATTTGTAAAAACCCCCTAAAATGAAGACGATGATGGGTTCTTTTCTGAGAACATGGAGGGAGGAAGGCATGGTCCTCTGGCAGGGGTAGGGGTCTCGCCAGGTAGGAGGCGGGGCTTAGCATTGTTGATATGCTTTGGATCTGTGTCCCCGCCCACATCTCATGTTGAATTGTCATCCCCAATGTTGGAGGAGGGGCCTGGAAGGAGATGATTGGATCATGGAGGTGGATTTCCCCCTTTCTGTTCTTGTGATAGTGAGTGAGTTCTCGTGAGATCTGGTTGTTTAAAAGTGTGTGGCACCTCCCCCTTCACTCTCTTCCTCCTTCTCTGGCCATGTGAAGACATGCCAGCTTCTCCTTTGCATTCCGCCATGACTGTAAGTTTCCTGAGGCCTCCCCAGCCATGCTTCCTGTACAGCCTGAGGAACCATGAGCCAGTTAAACCTCCGTTCTTCATAAATTATCCAGTTTCAGGTGGTTCTTTATAGCAATGCGAGCACGGACTAATACAGTTATCTACCCAACTCTCTGGCCCTGGGCTGGAGCTGGGGCATGAGACAACAGTCTTTGCCTTGAAACAGAAATGTTGACCTTTGTCAGTCAGTCCTGTGGCCAAAATGGAAATTTCAGACCATGTGGGAAATGCAGGATTTGTCCTCCATCCAAGCATCCATCATATTTTATTAGGTTGGCAAAAATTACTTGTGCACCAACCAAATACTTGGTTACCTGTGTCTGGTTAATAAAGACTCATTACATTATAAATGGTGAATGTGAAAGAGATGTACCGGCTGGGCGTGGTGGCTCACTTGTGTAATCCCAGCACTTTGGGAGGCCGCCGCAGGCAGAGCACAAGGTCAGGAGTTTCAGACCAGCCTGACCAACATGGTGAAACCCTGTCTCTACTAAAAATGCAAAAATTAGCTGGGCCTGGTGGTGCGCACCTGTAATCCCAGCTACTCTGCTTTAGAGCTTGAATTCTGAGCACTCCCAGGGAGAGATCCTGAGCCTGAGGACCGTGAGACGTGCTGGTTGTTCTCATCCCTGCAGAAGCATTGTCTGCCTTTGTGTGCACTATGCCTGGGAGGCTGACTGCTGAGGTGCACTGGCCTCTGAGGGCCAAGTGGACCCAGAGACAGGGGGCAGGAGGTCCGTGGGGGAGGTGGAGGGGCTGCAGTGGCATCCCCTCGGTGTCTCCTTGCAGTGCGGTCTGGTGGCAACATTGTGTGTCAGCCTACATCCTCTGCTCCACCCACTGCTCCATCCAAACAGCAGGACCCTCAAGCCCCACTCTTGCTGGGCCCTGGGAGGCTCAGCTGCCACTGGCTCCCACAGCCCTGCTGTCCCTCTATGAACAGTCCCCCACTGAATGCTCCTGTGAAAGGCTTCTGTGCTCCCACTGCTTCTTGCCAGGGCCCTGACCAATGGGAGCCCTAATATAAGAAGGGGCCTGTTGTGGGCTCAGCTGTGTCCCACCAAAAGCCGAGTTCCAGGATGAGCCGTCTGAATCTGTGAATGTGACCCTATATGGAAAGGGGGTCTTCGCAGATGGGATTCGTTAAGATGAAATCATAGTGGGGGAGGGTGGACCCCAAACCCAAGGACTGGCGTCCTCATAAGACAAGAAGGACACACAGAGACTCACTGGGGGAGACGGCCACGTGAAGATGGAGGCGGGGGTTGGACGGAGGCGGTCACCAATGCCAGGGAGTGCTTGGAGCCAGCAGCTGCTGGTTGATGGGAGGAAGGACCCCCTCACGGCTCCAGAGGGAGCGTGGCTGCAAACACCTTGATCTTGGGCTTCTCGTCCCAGAACTGTGACAGGATGAATTTCTGTGTTGAAAGCCCCCAACTTGTGGTCCTTTGTCACGGCGGCCCCAGGACACTGACACATGCCACTCTAGGAGGACATGGGCGGCGCCCACAGATGAGGAACTGGGAAGGCAGCATCTTAGCTGATGAAGTGGCGGTAGGTTCACCTGCTCCAAGTGTCTGAGTGTCACCACGGGGAATCGTGGGGAATGGTTGGCTGTTGGCACCCAAACAATACCAAAGTGTTGTAGCCAACACAAAGGTCAGGGTTTCCTACGACTGGCTCTGGGGTTGGCTACGTTTGGTAACTGTGCACTCTGCATTCTACTCTTGGAGAGCCAAAACTTCTTGGCTGTAAGTCCATGAGTGTGTTTAAGGCTCTGAGAAGTCCTTCAGCAAAGAAAAGCAGCTTAACCTTACCTTTCATTCAATGTTTTCCCAAATAATTTGATTCCCAGGCCAGTGTCTTGCCCCTCACTGCATTTTCTGCTTTGGCACCACATCTGAAAATAGACATTACTGTGACTTAGGTGGGGAGCAAGTAGGATAATGCATTTGAACCCAGGGCTTTCCGCCTGGGGATGGTAACCATTGATCAAAACAAACTCAACATTCATTACACCAATATTAAAATTCAAAGTTAGTCAAAAATTGCTTTGGGAAATGCCATTTTGTTGATTTTGCCCTAGAATTAAAGAAATGTCAAATACAAAATTGTCTAAGTTACAGTTTATACTCAAATCCTGACCTAAACTGGGAGATTCGGTATTAAAATAAAGCCTCTTAAAAGATTCCCTTCATAGCAATGCTGGCATTGGGAGTGGCATCAGCAACCACTTTGAAAGCACACTTTTTTTTTTTTTTGAGACGGAGTCTCGATCTGTCACCCAGACCTAGGCTGGAGAGCAGTGGTGCAATCTCGGCTCGCTGCAATCTCTGCCTCCTGGGTTCAAGCAATTCTCCTGCCTCAGCCTCCCAACTAGCTGGGACTACAGGCACACACCACCAAGCATGGCAAATTTTTGGATTTTTAATAGAGACGGGGTTTCACCATGCTGGCCAGGCTGGTCTTGAACTCCTGACTTCAGGTGTGAGCCACTGCACTTAGCTGAAAGCACACATTTTTAATAACCAAGAGATTATGAGGCTTTTGTTATTTCTTCAGTGGTCAAAGACCTGGTAACTCCAAATAATTTGAAAAGTAGTAAGTGGGGGATGGATCACACACCCGGTCACGCAGTGTGTGTGATTTAAGTAGCAGGGGGAGGGCCGGGCGCGGTGGCTCAAGCCTGTAATCCCAGCACTTTGTGAGGCTGAGGCGGGCGGATCACGAGGTCAGGAAATCGAGACCACCTGGCTAACACGGTGAAACCCCATCTCTACTAAAAATACAAAAAGATTAGCCGGGCGTGGTGGCAGCGCCTGTCCTCCCAGCTACTCAGGAGGCTGAGGCAGGAGAATGGCGTGAACCCGGGAGGCGGAGCTTGCAGTGAGCTGAGATCCCGCCACTGCACTCCAGCCTGGGCGACAAAGCAAAACTCTGCCTCAAAAAAAAAAAAAAAAAAAAAAAAAGTAAGTGGGGGACTTATCACACACCTGGTCACGCAGTGTGTTTGACTTCTCAGGTTTTTCCAAATCCAGTTAATTAGGTGTGCATTTCTACCGTGGTCTTTGAACAAAATACCCCTCAGGCAGGTGGCAGGCCTACCCTGGTCCGTTCCACAGGAGACACTCTGTGTAACTCAGGGCCTGGCAGACGTCTGTCCCACTGCTTCTGGAGCAAATGGAGTTGCCATTTCCAGTGTTAAAATTCTCTGTTCAGCTGCCTCAGCAATGTGTCTCTTTCTATTGAAACTCCTTCGCCCTGGCACAGTTCCACACTCCTGCCGTGGGTCCCCGAGCCCGGGGAGATTCTCGCTGTCGCTGGGCTGCTGGGACTTTGGGAGTTTGCTCTCAGCGTTTAAGAAAAATGTTATCGAAAATGTTTAAGAAAAATGTTACGAAGAGAGTTTTGGTTCTGCTATTATTTCTATTACCCAAAACACACCTAAGTGCTTCAATGACGCAGACATTTAAAAACTTATTGTATATTTTGCCTCAACAACTGTTCATGCCCTTTTTGCTGAAGATAAATTTTCATCTCAGCTGTGGAGGTGACTTCTTCAGCACTGAGCTGAATTTACAGCGCAAAGGGAAAGAAAGCCTTGGGTGGGAAATGCTGTGTGTACAGGCAACCAGCACACGCATTCTTCACAATTTACAGAAAGCGCTTCTCCTGGGTTTTCGGAAATATCGAAAGTACATATTTGCCCAGACAATTGTTTAGTTGGGAGCTGTGCTATGCATAATGATGGTGATTCCTCAATTTTATATCTCCTTCTGCATTATTCTGGTTTTAATTCTTTGGCCTCCAGATTGTGATACCTTCCCTTCTCCATGGCTAAAAAGACACCGTGTCAGAAGCCAGAGTCATTTATGAGGATAGGACGCTCACCTGCGAGTGTTCAATGCAATCCTCCCAGCTTTCTGGCTTGGTTAAGGGTGCAAAATTATGGTTCTGATTGTGTTTATCTACTTAAACAATTTTGCAGGATAGAACTACTAACAATCCTCCCCTTTATTTTTGCTTTTCTTAAAATCCGTGATTTATTTTTGGAATTTTGTACCATCTCTGGTTGGATGGTTATACCTTGTTTTTCTATTTCTTTAGAATAGCTATACCTACCCTTCTTCATTTCCTGTATGAATTATGAATAACCCTCCAGAAACCTCAAGAAAAGATCCCAATGTTCATTCCTACATGTATCTCACCTTAAAATTGTTGCATTTCATCATTTTGTTACCAAGTAGTTTATGACCCTTCCCAAAGTACATTCATGATTCAAAACCAGTGTGATTAAAACCTTTCACCATTGTATTCAAAACCAGCGTGATTAAAACCCTTCACCATATTGTACTAGTAATATATGCATTCAGGGAGTTCTTCCATAATTGAAAACCTCCTTAAGTTATTCCAATGGATTTAAATTCAATTGAGAGTTACTTACTATATAAAACCTTTTAAACCTTTATATCAGGAACTGCAAATATTTTTATTTCCATATAAACAATTTTAATATGAAGGGATATAAATATTTGTCTAGAAACCAAACCCAAAATATAAAATGTTGAAAGAATGACACATAATTAAGGGATGGAGCAAATGGTAAAAAATAATTGAGTAACAATGAAAAAAGAAACTTAGCAAATATTGGAGCAATAGATGATTCAAGAGTTGAATAATATTATCACTAACATTTATGTAATACTATATATCAACCACTGCTCTGAGCACTTTATAAATAGTCATGCATCACTTAATCACGAGGGTGTGTTCTGACAAATGGGTCATTAGGCGATTTGTCATTGTGGGGTCACCACAGAGTGTCCTTACACAAACCTGGGCGGTGCAGCCTACACACACCAAGGCTGCAGGCGTGGCCCATGGCTCAGGGCTGCAGACATGCATGGCCTGAACTGAGTATTGCAGGCAATTGTAACACGATGGTAAGTATTATGCACCTAAACATACCTAAACGTGGAAAAGGTGCAGTAAAAACCGTAGATAGGATTAAAAAAACGGTGCACTGCATCGGGCACGGCCCATGAACGCGGCCTGTCGGATTGGGGGCTGCCCTGGGTGAGTCGAGAGTGAGGGTGTGGACACAGCTGTAGACTTTATAAACACTGCAGTTAGGCTCCGCTCAGCTCATTACATAAACTTTAGCTTACTGTAACATTTTTACTTTATCAACTTTTAAATTTAGAAACAGTTTTTGGATCTTGTAATAACACAGCTTAAAAGATAAACACATTGCACAGCCGTTCAAAAATATTTTCTTCTTTATATCCTTATTCTATAGGCTTTTTTCTAGTTAAATTTTAAAGTTTTCAAACTTTTTGTTAAAGACTAAGACACAAACACACATATTAGCCTTGGCCTACACAGCGTCAGGATCATCAGTGTCATGGCCTCTGCCTCCACATCTCGTCCCGCTGGGAGGTCTCCTGGGGCAATAACACGCATGGAGGTGTCTTCTCCTGTCATAACAAAGCCTTCTGCTGGACATTTCCTGATGGACCCTGTAATCCCAGCACTTTGTGAGGCTGAGGTGGGCAGATCACGAGATCAGGAAATCTGCCTGAGGCTGTTTTCTGGTTACTACATAAGACATACATAAATAGAAATACATAATATAGACATACATAAGTAGAAAGAACACTCTAAAATAACAATAAAAAGTATAGTAAATATATAAAGCAGAACAATGCTTTTTATTATGATTATTGAGCATCATGTACTGGACACAGCTGTGTGCTGGATTTTCACAGACCGGCAGTGCAGTCTGCTTGTGTATATCAGTGTCACCACACACACGTGAGTCATGCCTTGTGCTACATGCAGCGGTCCCAGCGTCACCGGGGATGGAGATTTTCCAGCTCCACTGTGATCCCAGCGGGGGAAGTGTGATCTGCTGTTGACTGTTCCGCTGTCACACGGAACAGTGTGACTCCCTTCCACGCGCATCAGCCGCACAAGGAGTCTGTGGAGCTGGCACTGTTTTTATGCCCATTTCCCAGATGAGGGAAATGACAGAGCTCCAATCTGAATCCTGGCAATCTGACTTCAGCTTCATACCCCGAGCCTTGAATCCTTCCTAAGCAAGGTGAGGACTCAAATAAAGCAGAAGAGAGAAAAGAAAAGAAAGAGACAAAGGAAAAGATGCATCCATACAGTGACGTTTTTCAAACGGTGTGGTCATGACCCACTTCACATGGACAGCCCAGCCACACTCACGCAGGAACATCAACCGGGACTCACCCTTTCAATTTGCCACAAAGCCTGACACTTTCTACTCTATTTTCTTTCATTAAACACACAAACACACACACACACACACACACACACACACACACACACACACACACACGACTGGTTTAGAGCCGCTAAGCTGATCTTGTGACCCACAAATGAATTGTGACCCACATTTTGAAAACTGCCACTTGGCTAGAAACCCTTAACTCTCTTTCATCACGAAGGTAACAGAACGAGGGTGCAGTTTCAGTTTAAAAGAGAGAGAGTGACATCTATACAAACCACTTATTCTGAAGATGATAGATAAAAATTTCAGGATAAATCACTCTAGCTTTAAAGTCAATATAAAACAATGATAGGGATTAAAGTTTCAATGGTAGTCTGAAAGATTTCTGACATGTTAACAAAATATCGCTGAAAATTTTGATATGGGAAACAAATAAACTACAACAAAAAACCCTACAACTTAGAATTCATAATTAGTTCTCACATTATTGCCAATAAAACTGTGAGCAACTTAATTTTTTTGATGTATGTATCTATCACATTTAAGAATATTTCTAGGCAATGGAGATAAAATATTTCACAGAGGAGTTTTTGCAAGAGGCAAAATAATCTCACATGATCTGCTTAGGAGGAAAATTATATTTAAGGATAGTTAGCATATTCCTCACATTCAGCTACATCATGTTACATAATGGAAGGATATAAATGCAACGTAAAATACAATCTCAGCTGATGAATGGGGATAACAATTCTCCTAGGGCTACAAATTAAGTACACTGAGGCAAATAATATTTAAGCCAGTTGACAGTGGCACCCGATGAAATGGTTGATGATAGTAATAAAAATAAAGGTCACTTTCACAGCTCAGGGTGTATAAAGGTTCACCGTTATAAGCAAGCCTTTTGGATTCAAAGATTTTTAAATGTGGCTGTAGGTCCGTGACAATCAATGATGAATCCAAATTCAAATTTGACACTAAGGCTTAGGCCCAAGAATCAAACTCAAGATTCTAGTAACCACTGGGTTACAAACTCCTTGAACCAAGAATGATTTCAGAGATATAGTGCATTTGCTTCAAATTTTAATTTTGGGTTTATATGGAAATGTTCCAGGACACCATAGGGCATATGAAAATTAAATGTAAATGCCTAGAATCCAGTCCTTGTTGACAGCGGAATTCCAGCGATGGTTGCAAAGTATTTAGATCTTGGCTCCACAAAGCAAGTGCTCTGAACAGACTATCAATTGCCATAAGAATAATGCACTATGATCACAACGGAAACAAGATACAGTGTACGTTTAACAAATGGAAACACACCATCTACTTGGGCTGTTTATTCATTCCAGGACCAAAACAGCTACTGAAATTTCTGAGTTTCTAATTTAGAAAATCTTAAATAGGGAGAGAAAGGTTTGGACAAGCCTGGCTAACAGTTTTCAAAAACTCATTAGTCCTGCAAAATTTCAATTTATCCTCTCAAATTTGCAAGGCTTCCAGCGCATTTACCAATAATACCCTTTCTTTTCAAGTTATCCTCACCTCCATCTGCAGTTCCCCATATCATTAAACTGAACACGGGGATGTGACCGCAGAACAACCATTCAGCATTCCCTGTCAATAATTACTATTAGAAGAAAAGAAAGAGGAGAGGTGGAAAAGATTAAAGTTCCCTGGTGGACTGGCTTCCCTCTTCAGCCAGATTTCTGTGAAATTCAGAGAATATTTCTGCATTTACAACACAAATATCAAGTTTATCAACAAATATTTATTGGACACTTGTTACGTGCAAGGCTTTGGGACTGACTCCACAAAGGTGAGAATGTACGTGTGTTTCCCTTGTGATACACAGTTCACATAATCATGCATAGCATAATTCAACTAACATGCAAGCCTGCGTCCGAAGCATCTCTTGGGTGTTAACACGACCCTGGCCCTTAGTGGTTGGCAGGGTGAGTCTCCCGCAGGTGGGCCACGCTGCTCCTCTGATGAGGAAGCTGGAATACGTGGACAGCACGCACACAGACATAGGCCAGGGAGTGGTGGGAACATCATCCAGAAGTGGGACCATTCGGGACCACCTCGCATGCTGCTTTCTGGAGCGAAAGGTGGCCCAGCAGCCCCTTCAGCTCGCGGACAGGTCACTGGAGTGGCTTTGTCCGGCTGGTCCTAGCTCCAGTCCTGGGCCTGCCTGTGGCTATCTGCATCAGAGTGTGATGGCTTCCCTTTACCCTCATTATCAAAGTTAACTCCCCCAAAGGCTCCAGCATCCCCTGCCCCTGGCGAGGCTGAGCCTTAGCCCTAACTTTGGGGTTGGGGTCCTGGAGTCTGTGGGGTGCTGTGCCCTGGCCCCATGCCTCAGGCTGCCCCCCTCAGCTGGCTCGGCTGGAAGTCGCCTGGAGCCAGCCACGGACGGTGCAGAGCCCACTGCCCGCTCCCCTCCCACACATTGACCAGGTTGCTGGTGCAGTAGCTCTGGACTGCGGATCTGGTCACTGGAGACAAACGTCTACTTCATCACAGCACAGGGCCAGCTCCCTCTTGAAGCACTGTTCAAAGCTTCCTTAAAGTGGTCCCAAGACCAGAAGCAGGTGCACCAGCGCCTGGGATCCTGTCAGACTCACCTGGAGGACTGGAATCTGCATCTAACCGCATGGTCAGCGCCCTGTGCTGATGTAACAGCACCAAGTCCGGTGCAGACCAGCGGTTTTAAACCCTGGCCCACGCTGATCAACACGTGGGCTCTGCCCTTGGACATTCTGATCCCATGAGCCTGCAGAGAGGCCGGCGGAGTTTCCCGCGGGAACCCTTCCCTCCAAGCTGCCAGGTGCACAACTAACTGTTAATTCTGGACCCAGCTCCGCAGTCCCATTCGGTCACCACAGCTGACTCGCCTAGCGCTTAGGAGGCTGACCCTTCAGACTCGACCCCCACGTGGAGCTGTTGGGGTGACCGCGCCACGGGAGAGTTTTGCTGTGATTCTGGGTCCCCCAAAAGGAAGGGCTCAGCAGTGGCCTGGGTGCCCCGTGCCTGCCTGCGGGGACAGCCTCCCGAGCCTGTGGAAGTGGAACAGAAGAGACACGTTATTTAAATACAACCTGAGTCGCAAGCTGGCGCCCAGTGGGGCGGAACGGAAAAGATGTGGAGCCTCACGTGCTAAAATGACATCCCAGGGAGGCTGGCGGCTCCGGTGCAGCCCCGAAGGGCCGGCCGGGTCAGCTGCGGCCGAGGCAGGGACAGGGCGGCCGGCTCCCGGAGGGAGAGATCGCACCCCGCGTGGGGCGTCACAGCCACTGCTCCGGCCTCACGTGGACGCCCACATTTTATTCCAAGATCCGAGTGCGACCGGGCAATGGGCGCGCCCGGGACCCCCAGCCCCGCAGCCTGGTGAGAAGCCGCGGCCGCCCCGCGGGGCTCATCGGGGGGTGACTGTGGCCGGAATTCTGGCGACCTGGAGACAGCCTTGCCTTTGCAGCTGGGGAGGAGCCACCGTGCCGGCCAGGGGACATGCCTGGGGTGGCAGAGGCCTTTCCTGCGCAGGGCTCGCCCTGGGCCCCGAGGACGGGCCCCGCTCCCAGGGCACGGTCTTCCCTCGCGGGCCGGGCTTCTCCCTCCCAGGGCAGCGCCTCGGTCGATCGGACTCTGCAGCCAGCGAGTGAGGACTCACCCCGGGCACGCCTGCAGGAACCATCCGGGCACCGACAGCCGAGGTCACAGGCTTTCCTGCCACGACGGCCGAGCACCTGGGAGGGGAGGACCTGCCCTCCTCTGTGTCCGGGTGCTCGACGCCTCCGGAGCCCACACGCCCTCCACCCCACAAGAGCCTTGGGGTCGGGGTCACTGAGGGCTGCACGTGGGCCGCAGGGGCATATGCTTTTGGGGCTGGCCCAGGGCTCAGAGCTCTGCCCCAGAGCCCCGGTCCCCAGAAAGCCCGGGGAGGGGACTCAGGAATGTCCGCTGACTTCCCTCTGCTCCGCGGGCCTCCGTGGACAGGTGCAGAGACACACGCATGAGCATCCTTAAAGAAGCGAGGCCGCTGTGGGACTCCGGGACTCGTCTACGAAGTGACTGTCAAAAGCGGACCGACACTTGGTAGCTCGCGGCTGGATCGGAACTCCGCCTCGAAGCCAGGCCCGGCGCAGGCCACAGCACAGCCAGAGAAACGGCTGCCCACCCGGCAGGCTCCTTCCTCTCACCTGTGGCTTCAGGAATCTCTTTGCGGGAATCCTGGCGTTTTGTGTTACCAGAGGACTTATTTTGCCACATCGTAAATTGTGGAAATTATTTTAAGCATTTAGAGAGGCTGGAATGTTTTCTGTTTGGTTTCATGTTTCTAAACGAAGTTAAGTCTGACTTAAAAATCAAAGGACTCACACCTGTGATCCTAGCACCAAATTTGCGAGGCTGAGTCAGGAGGATCACTTGAGGCCAGGAGTTTGAGACCAGCCTGAGCAACATAGTGAGACCCCATCTCAAAAATAAAAACAAAAATAAAAATAAATCAAAGGGCCTGAAAGGTACCATCAATAATTCTTAGAAAAAGCCAGGGGCCGGCTGCTGTGGCTCACGCCTGTAATCCCAGCACTTTGGGAGGCCCAGGCAGGTGGATCACCTGAGGTCGGGAGTTCGAGACCAGCCTGACCAACATGGAGAAACCGTCTCTAGTTAAAAAAAAAAATATAGCAGGGTGTGGTGGCGCATGCCTGTAATCCCAGCTACTTGGGAGGCTGAGGCAGGAGAATCACTTGAACTTGGGGGGCAGAGGTTGCAGTAAGCTAAGATTGTGCCATTGCACTCCAGCCTGGGCAACAAGAGTGAAACTCCATCTCAAAAAGGAAAGAAAAAAGAAAAAGCCTTGGAGGAAGTCGTTCCACTGGGTAAGGAGGCCTGTGGCTGGCGCCTCATCCTGAAAGGCCAAGTAACTGGTTATATTCGCATTGGTGAATTCAGTACTCCAGAAGTACCTCTGCAACACGTAGCCTTCTGGGACGGAATTCCAACACATCAAGAGAAACGCTCCATCTCTCTAATTACAAAAGCATGGGAAATACGAGTAATAGCCAACATACAATTCTTTAAATGCTTGTGAAATAGCGATTTTTTTTTTTTTTTTTTTCTGAGATGGAGTCTCACCCTGTGACCCAGGCTGGAGTGCAGTGGTGTGATCTCGGCTCACTGCAACCTCTGCTTCTGAGTTCAAGCAATTCTCCTGCCTCAGCCTCCTGAGTAGCCGGGATTACAGGCACCTGCCACCACGCCCGGCTAATTTTTGTATTGACTGTTTTCTAATATAATAATAATAATTAAGCCAGCCTTGCAAACATATGTCAAACGTTTCATCTGTGTCTATGAAGTTTAGAAAAGCTAGGATTTTCTGATGTCAGGGAATATGCATTAATAAAATTATTAAGCTCAGCATTATTTTCTACTTAAAAAGTTTAACTTGTTATTCTGGACAAGCAGACATTTGCTGAGCTGAGCTAAGTGCACCTCTTCTTAGACAGTTGATTGTTACTTTAAATAGTCACTCTTTCTTGTCTGCACATCTTATAATAAAGTAGAAATTTCTACTAAATATTATAATGAAGATTAACATAATTAATAGTTCTGAACAATTTTGCAAGATAAAAATTGGGAGTTAAGAAGCTTTTTTGAAGTGAGTTTTTATCAAAAGGCAGGCAATGCCCCATTTCTGCAAGACCTGATGCCCATGTTCTCTTTGTGGTTCCTTCAAAGATGAGCTATCTGGGTGTGGTGATGCTTTTTTCCCCGTGGTTACAAATATTATTTCCACGCATGTATTACTTTTACGTGGCCTACAATTATTCATTTAACACTCCCAGAGCCAACTGAGTTAGATTCCATCAGCCACACACTGTGGGCAAATTGAGCTTCGACTTGGCCAGTCCTGTACTATCTGTGGTTGCGATCAGATCGATCCTGGAGCAATAGGCATCGATCCCTAAGGCAGGTAGCAAACACGTGTGGTCTTTCTCTCTCTCTCTCTCACACACACACACACACACACACACACACACACACACACACACACACTTTTCAGCTGGTGTACTGAAGCCTACGTACGGAAGGCACCGCGTGCACTCGTGAATTTGCTGCGCACCCACCGGGACATGGTCTGAGTCCACGGACAATGGTTGGTTTGTGCCAAATTGAAACCCACGCCCAGGGAGGACGTGGAGACACAACTCCTCTGTCAGGTCCCCTTTTCAGGGCTTTTGAGAGAATCTTCAATCTGCCTGCAGTTAAATACTAAGTCTAGCCATGATTTTCAGTTGTTTGAAGACCACTGAGTGTTTCTAAAACTGAGACTCTAATCCAGGCCAGTGGCAGGAAAAGGTTATTGGGTTCAGAGCTTGGTCTCAGGGACCATCCTTGAAAATAACCACGGTATTGTTGTAATTTAAAACTTGGTCTACAGCTACTCTTCAGCAGATGGTGATGGAGGTGGTAGTGTCAAGGTTAAAACATAAATTGAAAGAACAGAGTAACCAAGTCATGAGGTAACTTCTCAGTGAGAGACGGCAACGCACATGTGAATAAATACACAGGGTCTTTAGGCAGGAATTAGCTCCGAATGAATGAGGTGGGGGATTCATTAACTTCAACAACAGGTTAGGTTTCATTTTCAGATCCTGTAACATGTTCTGAGATGAGAATATATATGTTTAGAGTTTTGCTTGGGAAAAACTAATTACTTACAAATATTTATTAATGAAAGTTCATTTGCCCAAATTACCTATAGCCCCTAATTAAAATCTGAGGTTTATGCACTCTATTTCTCAATAATAAAGAAAGATCTAGTAGTTTCTTGGGTGAAATTATAGGCTGATTATTCAACTTACTACTCAGCATGTGTCTAGAATGTCCAATAATAACCGCATTATCTTTGAGACAATATGCTTTAACAGTACCCACCTCTTGAATTACCAGTAGGATTTTTAAGAATCCCAAATATAAAGTGTCTGGGTTGCAAAATTTTTCTTGATGGTTCCAAACCTAACATTTCAAGTAGGTTGAAGCTGTGCAGTTCTGCAGACCTGCCAGCTGTATTTCATGGTGGAATGTGATGCTCTGTTACTAAAAATCACAAAGAAAAACAAACAAGGGTGAGAGGCTTATGTGCAAAATCTTCCTTAAATGATCTGTGTGGGGAAGTCTTTCTGCACTTTTTAATTGTGTATTCATAAGACTGTCACCATTTGACATGGAAAATGTTTTTCCAGGCCTGCTTGTTCTGCTGCAGCAGCGTGAGGGTGGGCGGGCACGTTTCTTCTGGGTAAATTAAGGTCACAACGGGAGCTGTTCTTAAACCGTCCTTGATACGGCAAAGAAAAAAAAATCAAACAGAAACATTTTGCATTATACATATAATTAAAAGATCTTGTGAGTTATAAAAATGATTGTCATTTAGATATTTTTATCCCTATTTGTAAAAAGGTATTGGTATTAAAACTCAGATGTCCTTTAAGTTAAGCTAGAAAGAACGAAATGGAAATTAGTCACACCTAAAATAACCACGAGGAATGAAGGAAATAATTTACACTTTTCTGTAAAAATTCTAGTTTATAGATCATTCTGTAATTTAAAATATGTGCATCATACCAACATAGAAAGTACGGGGGAAGGTTACCCACTTCCCATGTTCACAAATAATCACATTTGGAACAATTGTAATCAAACATTTATTTCCACGTTTGAATCATATACAGTGAGCGATTCATACCAACATGAACAAGTCCTTGCATCTTTCGCTGCAGGGCGTGGCCTATGCACCATTTGTTTTTCATTTACTGATGTAAAGAACTTTGGACAGAACAGAACACAAACGTAATCTGACACCGTGACATCTCTTCTTCCTCTTGTCTCGCTGGCTTTCTGATTTTCCCACAGGGTTATCCAAGCTCCCCGAAAGGCAAGTATTCGCTAGGAATGGTCTGTCCAAATGACAATCTATGATACTTCCAACGAAAACAGGCCAAAGATGCAGACCGTGGTAGAAATCAGGACAGTAACACCAATGTTCATAGTTTAGGCTCTCTGATATTCTACTAAGGAATAACAAGGAAAAAAAAAAAAAAAACACATCGTTTTCAATTGCATACTCTTTTGAATATATAATGCTGTAATGGGGGGCTGTGTGTGTACTTGTGTGCAGGACTCATGGAAAAATCAAATATGTTTCTAACGTCCCTTATCTAACAGAATATGCAGTAAGCATCAGTTCACAGCCTGATTTTATTTTACCTAGTATAGTTGCATTTTTAACATCAATAAGTTCAATGGCTTTTTCATTTAAAAAAAGATACAAACACATTTTTCATGATCCAAAAATGATTCCATGTAGTTTCTTTAGCAAATTTACTTGTAATTGATTTTTCATATCTATGGGAGAATTTTTTAGGTAATAACTCATATTTTCTCTCTATATAATAAATACCATCAATTTTTTTCATGATTATTTTTGGGTAAAGAGAAAGATGTACATTAGTGGTAGTTCTTAAAAAAGAAAAAACATGGAAGTTTAGAACTGAAAAGGATTTGAATATCGTCAAATTCTACCCTCTTCCTACAGGCAGGAATCAGCTTTTACATGGCACAGAGTGAGAACCCCCTCCCCGGGCCCCAGCGTAGACTGTACCAGCCAGGACAATGCAGAGAGGACAAGGTCACGCCCCAAGCCTCGCTTGGTACAGAAATGCTGAAAGGAGAATGGCCAAAAAAAAAAAGCCTCTATTGTGATTTCATTTTAAAGTTTTCACTTCATAAAGAATACTGAGAATTAATGCCCAATATTTCCTTCTTAAATGAAAAAGGGGAATGTCATTTCCTTCCCATGTTATATAGAATATTTAGTAGATCAAGTTTTAACATAGCTAAAAAGCAGCAAACAGGTCTGCCGGTATAAACGTTTCATGTCCTTTTTTCAATGAAGCACTGTGTCATAAGAAACTTTTCAAAGGAATAAACAAGTACTGGCTCCCTGTCTCAGTAATTAGCAAACGAGCACAAGGTTGTAACACAAAGGCCTGAACACGGGGCCCTCAGGTTGGCAGTGAGCTGGCGGGTGACAAGCTGGGCGAGAATGGAACACGTGCAGCACCGTCTCCGGCTTCACGCGTGCACCAGAAGAGGGACGAGAGGTCTGGGCGTCTGCGGCGTCACAACCAACCACAGTGAATACAGTAATTTGAAACTGGTTGGGCTGAAAACATACATGCAGCCTAGTAATAAAGAAATGGCCCTGATGTTCACCGTGGCTTCGTGAAACACAAGATGGGGACCCGGCAAAGCCTGCCAAACGCAGAGGAAAAGCAGGTAATGCCTCCAAGCTTCCACGGGGCCAAAATTAAACAGCCAGAGCTGGAAGACAATTGCTTTTTAGCCCTTTAGCAGTACTTATTAATTAGCTTAAATGTTAATGTTTCCTATAATGAACTTAGAAATGTATTTAAATAATTTTTAGGGATTGTTGGCATTTATGATTCTTTGATACAGTTTACATCACCATAGTTGGCATCAGAAAGCAGCAAACACCCAGGCTTGCCAAGCCAAACATCTCTGACCTTACCTCTGGAAATATTTTTAAAATACAAGAAGTAAATCCCTTTTCTCCTGCATTTTAGTTTATGTTAATTACTTTAGATGGCTGTACATTTTTTGCTAATTCCTTACTTTTAAAAAATTGAATTTACTATCTCATTTAGTCAGTTTACATTTTATAATTTCTATTCTAGCATTGAAATCAACATGGTTTGATTTCTAAGCCTTACGACATCTGCTGGAAGGTTGGCCTGGATTGGTTAGTTTAGTGGTTAGTACCTTTATCATTCGTTAAAAGCCACCTGGTACTTCCCAGGTAAAAATTACTGTAGCTTCTAGGTTGTCAGTAGCTATTCATTTTAAAAATAAAAATTAAAAAAAAAAAAAAGAAATTGATTACATATCTTGAAATCCAGGAGCTATAAAATCATTCTTATTAAATGTTATCAGTGAGGTAAAGCTTATTTTAAATTAAGGACGTTCTCCATCTGGAATTAAGCTATGTGGAGCCACCATCCATGAACTCACAAAGCTGCTGCTGCCGTCACACTGTGGACCCCGCCCCCCCACTCCTACCCTGTCCTGTGATTTGATGCACATCTATTCGTTCAGGCACCCTGAAAAGCTGGCATTTCCACTTCATACTGATGACAGGAAGGCAATTCTGAGCAGTCATTTTTGGGCACTGCGGAGTCTCCGATATGCAGGAATTTTCTACCACATCTTCTTCCCTCATAGATTTAAAAAGAATCCACAACTAGGAGGCTGAATTTTTATTTTGGAAAAAAGCAAAAAGTAAAAATTTCAAGACCAATCAAGATGCACTGAGACGCTGCTTATATCTAAGCTGCCAACCTGTGTTGACGTTCCTGGTGGAAATACCACGGACACACACCCACCGCAAATGACCTCCGCAAATTCCACTTTCTCCATGAGGAAAATCAAGGAACGCAACTCAGAAATAACATTACATCCTGCATTTTATTCAATTCCATATGACAAAAATAGTAACCTAGACTAAGACATCCATTTCAATCAGTAGATGTGTCAAGCCACAAGATTTAATAATAAAAAATATTGGGTCTAGGTAACAATTCCCAGCTGCTCAGAGAGGCCTCAGCCCTGCATGGCATTACAGTATAAAAATAGTGTCTCTCTTCACCATGCAGAGGGATGGCCTAGCCCTGCACACAGGAGGGTCAGTCTCACTGTACCTTCATGAGCCATCTTATTTACAACACTTTACATTTCTCTTTAGTTATATACACATCCATTTGGGAGAAGAGAGAACACTATATGGTACCAAATACTAACCAAAAAACAAACAAACAAAAAACCACACACACACACCAAAAAGGACACCGATAAATAATGAAAACATTCAACTGCTGAAACACAGCGACCTCAAGCCACCTCAGTTTTCTCTGCCTAATGCTTGAGACACGCCAAGCCCTCATCCCGTGAGAAGAGGTGGCACGGTGGGGCCAAGTTACATCTCATCACCGTGGAAAACAGAGCTGTAGAGTTCAGTGTTCATTTCCAATAGAAATAAACAGTTAATGAGTCTTTGATACTCTTTTTGTTCAGTGACACGCTGGCACAAACAGCCCATCCTCTTACAATGATTGTTGTTGCTGCTGTGGTTGTTAGGAGAAGATCGTTTTATTTTTCTGTCTCAACCGAGAAGACTTCACTGTCCAGGCATGCAACTCCTCGCACTGCTACCCAGCTGACAGAGCATCTCCTGAACAATTTTGTTGTTGGAAGTTCATAGTGTCAGACGCCAGCACGCTTGCAACGCACGAAAATGAGGTAGTTCACACGACGCCGTGTTTGCGCTGCCTCGGCTGCCCCTGCCTCCCGGCTGGATGCAGCTCAGCCGTCCGCGCCAGACTGATGTTCTGAAAAATCAGAGGACACTGTGCTTTGCTTTCATCTGAGAAGATAATAAATAAATCAGGAACTCGGAAAATTTCAAAGTCATGACTGATTGTACTGCCTGATACTTGCCATTTCTCTTGGGTTTACTGTCCACGTGACCAGTGCCACCAGGCAGCCACAATCTTGTCTGTGGGTGAGAGAGAGAGAGAGAGACAGACCCGCTTACAGGAAAATCAGACCTGCAAAAGGTTCTCCTAGTTCCTTCCTGGCTTGTACTGACGTCACAGTCCTAGGATGAATTCACCAAGGTTTCATTAGGGGGGTCACAGTTTTTAAATGGGCTTTGTGTTTGTAGAAAAGTTAAATCATTTTAACTTAAGAAACGGCAGGCCCTATTTTCTGAGGAGCTGACAAGTCTTGGTGGCTTTTCTTTTTAAGTGGCATAGATTTCTAATATTGTTTGACCATAAGACAAAACAAGAAACTGTAACAGTTTTCCCATTTTCCTTAAATTGAAGTACTATTTATAAAATACTTTACATCTGTTTAAATTCTCAGATTATAGACAAACCTCCCTAATACAAAATACTAAAAGTGCAATAGTATAAATTAAGAGTTTGCAACCACATTATACAAACATTACCTTTTTATTGTACAGCTTTGATAATGTGAAATATTTTCTCACAACTGTTTATAATGTTGTGAGTCATTTACGGTGATGTTTGTCTGTAACTCGTTCCCCAGTCATTGGGCTACAGACCACGCTAGAAAACAACTGTCCACATAGCAGCTACAAACATTTAAATTAAAAACAAACAAACAAAAAAAAAAAACAAAAAAAGGCTTATTACTGACAGGTACTCGCACATGAAAAGCATGCTATCTTTTCCAACAGAACTTCACAATTTTGCCTGCATTGAAATAATCCACTTATTTATAGTAAAACAAATCTTGCTTAAAAAAAAAATCACATAGCCAGATGTATTCTGCAGTACAAAAGCTTCGTTTAAGGTCGGGGCTATTATATTGTCTGTTACCCGCATAATCTTAACATTATAAATACTACAGACGACGATAGTGTCATGATACACAGCATTGGGAGTACTAAACCACGTCTTTAACATGAAGAGTTCAAACAAACATCGTTCAAGTGTCTAACTAATTCAAACGAAACCATCAAATGAGTTTCACTGGAATACCGCGGGGGACCCCTTTCTCCCTCGTAGAGATTATTGGGTTTCAGGAGAAAGGACGTGGACATGGTCTGAGCTCTTTCTGTTCCTAAGGCGGTTTTCCAAGCACTTTTTTTTGACGGAAACTTATGTAAAAGGTTGCAGAGTTCTCAAGAACAGTCAGGCTTGCTGTTGAAGGGAGCGCCATGCAGCACTTACAAGACCACCTCTCAGCAGTCGCACAAAGTGTTTTCTGCTATGGGTGAAAGTGTAATGAGAACCGAGGCAAGGAAGGTCGGAGGCCTGATGCTCCAACTTCAAAACGTGGGCCTGGGCAGGGCAGATGAGCGAGTCACGACTAGTTGATACCAATCTCCTTGTTATCCTCGATAAACCGTGTGAATGGGCGGCTGGCTGCTGTTTCTGAGCTTGCTTTGTCCAAGCCGACGATGGGTGGGCTACTGCCGGTACGCGCTTTGTCCATCCCACTGGCCATGGTGCCCAGAGCGGGGAGGGCGCTGCCCCCGAGACTCACGGGGAGCTGGGGGATGCCTCCGTTCTGGATGACGGAGATCTCGTTGTTCTTCATGGCGAGCCCGTTAGTGATGGCTGCAGCATACTGGTTCCAAAAACTGGGGTCGACGTTCATTGCCCGAGCTGCCAGGTCCTTCTGGAACATTTCAGAGAACTTCAGGGCATCACCCCCTAGGAGAGCCATGGGGTTCTCCACAGACAGGCGGCGGCCGCGTCTCGCGGGGGCGTTATTCCACATGTGTGTCCCCATGTGCACCTGCGCGAGACACGGAGACAGCCCACGAGTAAGCGCCCAGACAGGGAGGCAGAGCTGCTCCGCGTTCACTGCGGCAGACAGAGGTCTACCCCGCTCCCAAGCGCGACTTAGGGACAACAAAACACAGGTGGACTTTTCTGGGCACTTCATATTTCTACATGCAAACATCTTGTTTTATTGAACATAATAAGCAAAACCAACAAATATAAATTAATGAATGCGGTCTTTCAGTAGACCAACTTTAATTTTCCCCTAAGGTGTAAAGCCCACATGGCCACCCAGAAAACGTTCTGGAGTGCGAAGGGTCCGGGTCTTGCCCCTTCACTTGCCCAAGCCCTGGCTCCCTTCATGGCCTCCACCGTCCCCCACTTCGCATCCTCTGCTGCTGGGACTGTCTGACTGTGTGCCTCTCTCCTCTTGCTTTCTCTCAAACGAGAAGACATTAATTCTAGAACATCCCAGGGCCACCTGCAGCCAGCAGGCCCTTGGGGCAGTTCTTATCCAGCCCACACACGCCGGGGAGAAACCACAGGCATCGATCTCTGGGCTGTCTGAAGAGGCTGCGGAACCCAGACAGGCTGGCTTTGCAAACCAGGACTTCACAGAGGACAGAAAGCAGCCATCAGCCAAGACGGTACAAGGCATGGGCCTGAGCCACCCAGTACTCGTCACACACCCTCTACCACTGCTGCTGCGATCTCAGCACAGCGCTGGCTCCTCCGCCCCATGCCACAAGTTTCTCACCCAGCGCCCCTCCTGTGGGCCCTCTTGGCAGCCACAAGCACAGAACGACAGGGCCTGTTGAGTGACCTCGCCTTGGTATTGCTTGTATTACATGTGAGGTTTAAAACCAAGTTTATTTTCGATCAGATTCAAGAGGGCTTCAGGCCCTGGACCTGCCCCCCAAGTTGCAAAGTGAGTGTTCTCACCCCTAACCAATGCCTAACCTGGCTGAAGCCATCAGAGGCCCAGCTGCATGTGTCCCCAGGGAGAGGCCCAGGCTCCTGTTCCTCCTGCAGCTGATTAACAGCATGTAGCCTAAGGGTGTGTGTGCACAGGGACACACACACATGCCAGACACCACACACACGACATGCCCATTTGGACACACACATTATACACGTATGGATACGTTATACACCCACACATGGGGCACCTACACATGCACACTCATACACAACCCATCCACACATGCATGCACATAGGTATACGCCGCTCACCCACACGCACACCCGACACACACACATCACACCCTACAACACACACACCACGCACGTGCATGCAAACACACCCACACCCACATGTGTGGCATCTCATCCCCCTGGCCAGGATAGGAGCAGGCCCTCGGTCGCTGTGTCCGCGGCAGGTGATGGAGGAAGCCACTGTGGCTCGGGTGCGCCGAGCAGCCGGGGCTGGAGCCTGCCATGCTCTTACCTTGAGGTTGCCCTTGGTGGTGAAGGCCCGGCCGCAGATGGTGCAACCGAAGGGCTTCTCGCCGGTGTGCGTGCGTTCGTGGATCTGCAGGGCACTGGCCGAGGAGAAGGTCTTCCCGCACGACTGGCAGTTGTGCTGCTTGGGCGTCCGGCGCGGCGGGGGGGCCAGCATGGGCGTCAGGCCCGGGCCCATCACTGTCTGAGGCCCGGCGGGGACCTGGACGCCCGCGGGCAGCGGGGGACCCTCGCCCAGCGCCATGGCCTTGCCGTGACCGTTCACTTCCACTTTGATCATGGTGGGTGCGGCGCTGGAGATCAGGCTAGGAGTGCTTTGGCTGGGACCTAGAGCAAAGTTGGGGTCAAATAACTGAGAAGGCAGCTCTTTCAATCTGTGCGTCAGTAAGTGCTGTTTTAAATTACCCATAGTGGAGCACCCTCGCCTGCAGAGCGCGCAGACGAACGGCCGCTCCTTAGTATGGCTGCGGTAGTGGATTTCCAACGCGCTCTTGCAAGCAAAAGGCTTGCCACAGACACCACACACAGTGCTGGGACACTTACCCCGCTCCCTGTTCAGGAACAGCAGGCTGAAGGGCGCCTCCTCCTTGATGCCCGCGCGGCCGGGGGCGCCTCCACTGCCTGGGGCGGGGGCCGGGCTGTCGGGCCTCTCGGTCTTGAGCGGGATCTCCTGGGGCTCCTCCGGGGCGCCCAGGCCCGGGGACTTGGAGCGGAAACTCTCGCCGTTGCTGGGGGCAGGCGACAGGGCCTGGGAGGACGAGGACTCGGACAGGGCGGGGCTGCCAGCGCTGCGGCTCTCCAGGTCGCCCACGGCCGACGAGGAGTCGTTGCTCAGGCGGTCACTCTCTCCGGACCCGTTATCCACGGACTTGAGGCTGGTCAGCTGCTGGCAGCTCATGACCGAGTCGATCATCTTCATCTGGTTCTCCAAGGCGGCGATGCTGGAGATGACCGAGGGCGGGGAGGGCGGGCAGGACCCCGCGTAGGACAGGAGCGGCTTGGCCGGGTCGTTGGCCGCGTCCTTCAGTTCGGCGTCGTCTTCCATGGAGTTCTCGTCCATGTCGTCGTCGTAGCTGCTCAGAATCTCCGCGTTCTTGTCGTCGTAGGCCAGCTCGGAGTCCATGGCATCCTGGAAGCCCTCGGGCAGCGGCGTGTTGGGGATCTGGCCGCCCATGTGCATGCGAATGTGCTGCTGCAGGACCACGGCGTTGGTGAACTTCTTCTGGCAGATGGGGCAGGAGTGCTGAACGCGCAGGGGCGGCTTGGCGCGGTGCACGCCGAAGTGCGTCTTGAGGTTGCCCTTGGTCGTGAAGGCGCGGCCGCAGATCTTGCACTTGAACGGCCGCTCCCCCGTGTGCGTCCGGTAGTGCATCTTCAGCGCACTCTGGCAGCTCAGCACCCGGTGGCAAATGACGCACTGGTTCGGGTCCGTCATCTTCTTGTCGATGTTCTCCACCAGCTGCTGCAGCTTCGAGGTTTCCGACGTTTGCATGGAGTCCAGCAGCCCGCCGAACGGAAACTGGGCCTTGAACTGCTCGGAGACGGCGGGGGGGCTGCCGAGGCTCGTGGGAGCGCCATCCACCGATGTTGGCACGGCGCTGGCCTGCGCGCCCACGGGAGCGTCCCCGGCCCTGGCGTTGGTGCAAGGCAAGCTGAGGGGCTCGGCTTTAGTCAGGGGCGGCCCGCCGAGGAGTGGCTGTGGGGACTCGGCGGTGGCTGACACGCCGGACTCGGGGTGGTTGAGGCCTGGGGACAAGGAGGCGCACTCGCTGGAGGCGGGCGAGGGCCTCTGCGGGGAGCGGCTGGCGGGGGTAGCGCTGGGGGAGTCGGCGTAGCCGTGCGCGCCAGGGACAGTGGGCGGCAGTTGCAGCCCCACCGACGTGGGCACGGTGGGCAGTACGGGCTTGCTGTCCAGCCAGGTGGTCACGGGCTTCTCCGGGGGCAACGACATGCCGTACGGGATGCCCGAGCAAGTGGGCACATTGTCCAGGTACTCGGGGACTGGGTAGGGGTTCATCTGGATGTGGGGGTACTTCTCCCTGTGCCTCTGGAAGTGCACCTTCAAGTTGCCTTTGGTGGAGAAGCGGTTCCCGCAGATGTTGCACTTGAAGGGCCGCTCGCCCGTGTGCGAGCGCAGGTGGATCTGGAGCGCGCTGTCACTGCCGAAGACCTTGGCGCAGAAGCGGCATTTGTGCTTGAAAAACGGGTCCTCGGCACTGGCCTTGGGCTCGAACACTGACACATTGGGCGGCTTGCCCTTGCGGTGCTTCATGAGCGCGGACAGCGGGTCCAGGGCGTTGGCCGTGGCTGCGATGCTGACCAGCGGGTTGGGGAAGATGACGCCGCTGGCAGAGGTCTGAGGTAGAAGCGGGCTTGGCAGGCCGGGCGCCGCGCCCAGCAGGGACCC
>NC_045451.1:1118755-1126909 GCF_002776525.5 Piliocolobus tephrosceles
GCTGTCTATAACAAGCAAACCCATATGGGAAAAATCTGAATTTAGTCCACAATTTTATCATATACACTTCTAAAGCCCTTTAATCCTGCCATCATATGTCAGATTCAAATGTATTTAACCATCTTTTAAAATTAAACTTGTATTTTGAACTGGCCTGTATGCTCCAAAAATATAAGTTACTACGTTAATTAATATGGCCTAAACTTTTTGTCAAGGCAAAACCATGTCAGCAAGGCACTGTAACAACAGTACAACAGTGACAAGTTTGAGAAATTTATTTCCAATGCAATTTTCATTTTCTTCCTCTCTTTAAGGGGCAAATTAAAAAGCAAGCATTGCAAACGTTATCATTAATGTCAAAGGAACTTATTTTTTGCACACTGTTCAACAGCTAAGAGATGTGAAACTGTGAACAGGCAGGGGATGGGCAGGAATGGGATTATATTAGAACAAGTCAAGAAAAATGCCAACCAGTTCACCAACTAACAGAACTGAGCGAACAGTCTTCCCTTCTTGGTGAATGGGAATATTTGGCCAGGGCTACTTTTAGGAAGTACCAACCCATTTGCTGTACTGCTTCTGTGTGGACGTGAAGGAGGCCTCAGGAGCTGCTGCACCACAGCCCCCCTCAGCTGATCTCAAACTAAGCACCACACCCACGGTGCCACACTGGCCATCTGCACTACACGGGATAAAAATCTAGGTTTTTTTCCCATTTAATTTACAGCGATCCCAATATCTGCTTTTTACAGCTAGATTTTCAGGGTCTGTGTCACCGTGTGCACACTCCCTCCTGTGGTTCTCAGTTATACAGAAGAGGAGAGGAAGGCCCCATATACCTTTCAGAGAAAGCAAAAGCGTAGCTTCAAAGACGATAGTTTAAAAAACTACATGTATTTTCCCCTTCTCACTAATAAAATATACACAGAATGTTTAACAAAACTGTTCCTATTCTTAGGAGTGACTCTCGGTGTGAAAGGAACCCCTCAGACTGTTTTTGGTCTTCGCTCAGCTTTGATCCCTGGTCTGTTACAGAATCTACCTATCTTCTAAGGAACGAGGTATCAGTAAGACAGGCAGGATTTTTAGCCTGGATCATCTTTTAAAAGCCACGAGTGAAAAACATCATTGTAGTGTGTGTGTGTGTGTGTGTGTGTGTGTGTGTGTGTGTAAAATGCAGCTGTGTGATTTCCAAGCAAACCAATCCTTTGATTTGGTTTTACATGAGAAATTACATGAGAAATAACCTAAAAGTTTAAAAAAAAAGAAGTTTACTTGGAATAGTATTAAAATGCTTAATTTTTACATACATTTTATGTTTGTTTATGAAATGTATAACTTAAGATATGCTGTATATACATATATTTAAGACAATGCTTTCTTCAAAAATTTCAAGCTACAGTTCTTAGCATTTCAAGTACAGTGGCTTGTAAGTAAGCTAACCAATTACAAAGTAGTATTAAAATAGCCGTTCTATAATTTTTTTTTATCAATCTCAAAAGCTCACCTTCAGTACACTTTTGCTGCATATTTTTTATTCATTACAATTAACAAAAGCAGCAGCAGAATTGTTTAGTGCAGGGAAAGGGATGTTAACTTATCCACTTCAATTAGTAACTTTAAAATGCCACGTGGATTTTCAGGAAAGGAAAACGGACTTTTTCCTTTGCCTTTCCATCTCTTAAAATCCAGAAAGCATTTTTCCAGTTTTCCTCAATTGTTAGGAGACACTTATTTTCTTGCAAATTAATTCTTTTTAACTCCTTATGATAGCTTTGAATCCCATAAAGAAAGATGAATTATCACATACTGAGCCCAAGCTGTGAAACAGGAGGAGACAAATAGAGACCCCTACTGTGTTTAACAATGTAGAAGAAATTCCAGACGCAATAGAAAAATTTTCTGTCCTTTTCCGGGAGACCTCAGAGTGTGTGCACACAGCGCTGAACAGTGGAGGGCACTCTTGCCATGCTCATCGCGGCTCTGACCGCACAGTCCCGCGCGTCGACACAGTGGCCCACACCTCAAATTTGTTAAGTCACGACCACCTGTGGCACAGTCACCAACTGTCTTCTGTTTAAAACATTTGCAGTTTTTAACCTGTGCAGTGAAGCACCCGGGAGGAGACACTGTTGCCTTTATGGGTACATGCAGATGGAAGCTGGACAGCATTCCCACTTGCTTTAACTATCTGCCCTGGATGCTGCTTCAAATAATACGATGTTTGTTACACTTCAAGGTTGCACAATAGTTCTTTCGTGTAGATGTTAGGCTGTAAGCACACTCACAACGAATGCACATGTATCACTATCTATGCCTAATGAAAAATACACAGACCTGAAAATATGTCAGCTGACACAAACAATTTCAATCGAAATTTGATGAGGGGGTGAAAACAAGGTTTTGCTAAATCACTTTTGGTGAAGATGCAGATGGTTTAAATTCAAAGGCTATGGTCTCACTGATGTGACACACGAAATTAAACATGCTATTTCATGACATGCCTACTTGAAAGCACCTAAACACTGTCCGTTTTTCAAATCCACTATGCATAGAAATAAATATGCAAAACCACGTAGACGTATAAATGCCTACATCTAAACAGCTCTAGAGGGGCACATGAGCCACGGTGGGTCCAGAAACAAGGCTATGATCAGCTGTGACCATCAGCCCGCTCACACTCCGGATCAGGTGATGGAATTATTTCCATCATGTGTCAGCACTTCATGGCACCGTTTCATTTCTACAGGCAAAGTCTGCACATACGCAAAAAGTCATCCTGGAAAAGCCACTGCCCTGGGTCGTTGAAGCCAGTGACTCTGCACGTACACAGATCCTACAACAGAATTACCAAACAGTGCGGCGAAGGTCACTCTCAAAAAGAGGACCAGGAATGCTCAGGGATCACGACAAAGTGCCGTGGCACCTGCAGGGTTAATTAAACAGTTCAAGATGCAATAGCTACACAAAAGAAAGCCGTTTTCTCTTCTTTAAGAACTATAAACACTTGTGCTGAACTAGATGGCGTGTGAGAAGCTGTGCAGCACGGCGCAAACTCGCGGGATCTCTAGTTAACACTCAGATTCAGTGTTAACACTTAACAGAACAGTGGTGAGCCCTGTTGCCAAGGTCAACAGCACAGATGCACTAATTGTATTATGAGCTTGACATCTAGTGGCCACCCCTGGCAGGGCAAAGCAGGCAAAGGTTAAATCAGCAAGGCTTGTCAAAGCACTTCTAACTACCCACCTTCAGGGAGAGACGGTCGGAAGCTGGCCAGCACTCTGCAACCCCACCTTTTCAGACATCAGACAAAAAAGGCTTTCTGCGCCGAGCTGGCTGCTAATGCTCGCAGAGAATGCAAAGGGGGTAGGGATTTTAGATAGTAAGCATAACTAATCTGAAGGTGATTGAAAAAGACAGGCCCACAGAGGAAAATATTTAGATGCCACACTGGCATTATTGGATCCCCTTGGTGGACACCGTCTCAGTCTCGAGAACTCTTCCCTTTAATTAAGAAACAAATCAATCTTCATCTCTAACATAGAGACCATTCCATTATTTTATTACAATTAATATTTTATACTTTCTGGAACATGACTGGCCTGGTTTGCTTGGAAGTCAGTTAGCTGCATTTTAAATCATAAATGTGTTGAAATTACACGAGAAATAACCCTAGACAGGTTTTTTAAAATAAAAGTTTACTGGAATATTAAATTGCTCCATTTTTACATACATTTTGTTTCATTGTGTTTGAAATGTGTAGTAATTAAGGTATGCTGTAATTACAAACCTGTCCTTCCAAGACTAAAACATGTTGGTCATATTCTGGCAACTGTTCAACAAATCATGTAGGAAAATAAAAACTAATAAAAACAAAAGTCCTTCCTGTTATATTTAGAAGTTATGCTTCTTGAAACTATCTGGCAGCACTGAAAGACGGTGCACATCCTCATTAGAAGTGAAAAAGATTTTTATTGTACTTAAATAAAAGCCAGTGCCAATACTTGTAAGAATGCTAAATTCCAACGAATGGTCAGCACACAGAATAGAAACCCTGGTTGTGCTTTTGCTTAATTCCCCCCAAAAGAAAATATTCTTAGGGCTATCTGGAGATGAATGGTACAGCTTTTTAGAGATTGCAGTTGGAAATGAAATTTGACCCACTTTTGCCATCATCTTGTATACAAAAAAGAATCAGCTTGCTAAGTAATTCCTGCTGTTACTCCATACCTTTTTCTGGCTTTGAACAACAGATCTAAAAACACTGGATAATGCATATGCCATGGAAGTTGAAAATGTATTGCACATAAAATTCCCAAACTGTTACATAATCAGCTGTCTCTAAGGTGGGAATTAATTGGCATGCTTTTTTGTTGATCACAGAAACGTGCATTTTAAAAGAGGTTAAGTTTTTTAATGTTGTTTTTAAAAGAAATGTTTGCAAAGTCTTCTTTTCCTCTCCCCTCACCCAACCCGGTTACTTACTTTTTACCTTTCATGTTTCAGAGAAAGCAATCTGCCTGTGAATGTTAGAAAGTGGCTCCTGCATTGTTCCTTTTGGTATGCTGAATTGTAAATGTGTGTAGTGTGCTGGGCGAGCACTGAGGGCAAACCATGCATATACAGATAAAAGAAAAAGATCCTGCACCAAGCACTGGTGGCCGAGCTTCTTTCCCTTAATTCAAACACAGTCTGTGAATACCACTGGTAAATTCTTAAATCACATGCTCAACACATTTAAAAGCATTTTTAAGACAGCCATATACTTCTAACCTGGCAGAAACAGACACACACACTTTGAAGCAATTAGTGCTAACAAACAAAATACAGGATGGTAAATGGCTTTAAATTATAATATCCTTTTGTTCTTTCTTAAATACATATATTCTAACAATAAAATACATCTTTCTTAAATTATATTTTATTACAATAAAGAGTAGCAATATTGTATCTTTTTAAAGTTCTTAGTGGGCATATAACTGTCATTGGAAGTTTTAATTAATTTTTCTTAGAACAAAAATATTCAGCTGGCTCACAGGATTACTAGTGGTGCAAAGTTAACTGGATCCCAAAGCTGCAGCACCTTTTCTTCTAAAATAGGAATGAGATCATTTGCAAGTAAGTAATTTTAAAAGACAATTTCTGTTAGGAATGTCTCAATAAATTTTTTTTTGTACAAAAGGATGACTTGAGAACTTTACATAAATTATCCTTACTTTTTCTCATTCTAGACACGTCATGTTTAATTCCTGTAGTGATAAAGTTTGGGTAGCACCAGTTATTTTTGTATAGAATCTTTTCATTGCTTCAAAAATAAATCATAATTCTTTTTTAAGAGATGCAGGCTTTGTGCTGTAAATTAATGTGACTGCATCTCTGTCCCCCATTATACTAAACATTTTTGCATATAATATTTGTTCTGCATGACATTATCAGTAGCTTTCCATTCTACTGCATGTAGATGGACCTGCTGCTTTAATTAATATGTCACTCCCCGAGTGATACAAAGGAATTATTTACCTCGTTTCTAAAACACTAAACTAACTCAGCTCACTTGTAACTTCCGGCACGGTCTGTTTATTTCCATTGCATTTAACAAAATTAAAATTTTGAGGAGATCTGATTCAGGTTGGAGTAATTTGGTTTCCACACCCATTTATCTTTTAAAAATTTTTACTTAGTTATCTTAGGAACGATGCTGAGTGCGACCGAGTAATACACAAATGGGGCATTCCTTGACTTAACACGGAACAGAGTGTCTGTTATGCTCCTTGAACAAGCTGCTTCGAATATAATTAAATAAGAAAGAACTTTAAAAAAATAGTTTGCCTAAACTATCTCAAACAAGCATGGAAACTGCTCGACCAAGACTCAGCCCCAGACGGTATTTCGGGCCTGTTGCAAAATATCACCAGGAACTGTGGCAACGTCTGGATTACAACTCTGGATGTTGTAAAAAACACAGGCTTGACAAGAACTTTAATTCTACCATGGGTAAAAAACCTGAATATTTTGCATCTCTAAATAAATTCGAGCAGCAACAAGAGGAATTCAAAGTAGAACTTGTGAATAATTTATCCCATCTTAGGCTTTCAAATATAGGCGATATAGCCCTCCACATGTTTACACTATTAAGTTCAGCATGCTCACATTTCTGAAGTGAAATTAAAAATGAATAGCAGTGCCTCAGCTTGTTAATTGTTAAATACAAGGGGGTTTACTCTATTAATTAAAATATGCTTTAATAAAAGGAGACATTGCACATTTTGATAACGACCCTACAAAGCTGAGAAGTATTTACATTGTTGCATTTTGGGGCGGCTGTGAAAGCCGATTTTAAGCTATTCAGGAGCTACAATAATAAAGCTTTAAAATTCCTCACTGGGATGCAATGTAGTTCTTTTGAAGGAAAGACTGTCTTTCTCATTCGGCAGAAATAAATCCATTCATTTGATCATGTAGTCATTGAGGGCGATACAAAACAAACCAAGTGTGAGAAATTCTACGTGATGAAGTAAACAAAACAAAAAAAAAATCCATTTCCATGACAAAAAGATTCTTTGTCCTTAATCTACCCACCATATGCAAGCGTTTCTTTTTAGCATATCGCCTGTTCTAATCTTGGCTGACTTGGCTACACAGATAAGACTCCCTTACCTCCACTGCAACAAAAAGACCCCAGCGAACTCACTAATTTTATTTAATTCATTAATTCTCCAGCCGCGTCAGAAGCATGCTCTCTCGTTCTCATCCGACATGGGTGTCTACCTGCTTTGTCAAACTTTACTCCACTGGCTGGGAAACTCTTCCGCCCCGTTTCCTTTTCGCAGACAGTCTCATTCTCAGAGTAAAAAGATCACCATCTGCCTCCAACAACTTGTAATAGGTCAATCATAAAAGTTGGCCTGCCTATTTTTTTAAGGAGCAAATTATTTTACTGCGAGCTGTGCTGCAGGCTCGGGGTCGCGGGGCCGCCCCTCCTCGGCCCTCCATCCTGGCGCCCTGGGGGCCCCGCGGGGCGCGCCGAAGCCTGGGCGCCGCGGGCCGAGGTTTTAACTCGACGAAGGGGGTGGGGGCGCCCCAAACTTTGCGGGGAAACGGGCCACTCTGGAAAGTCCAGCCCTTCGCCAGTCTCTAACTTTCGCGGCGCCTGCCCTTCGCTTTTGGATGTTTCGAAGATGAGGCTCCTACCAGCGAAATGACTGCCAAGGCGTCTCCAGCGCCCGGCCTCGGCGGATCCAAAAAGACGGGAGAAAAGGCCCGCGCAGTCCCTGCAATGAACGCCCCGGAAACACGCCGGGGTTCTGCCGCAAGCAGGGGCCAGGGCCAGGCCCAGGCCGCCGCGCTCGCCCCCAGCTTAATTCCCCAGGCGGCCATTAGGCAGGGCCGAGCCCCCGACCTTCTCCTGGCCTCGCAAGATCACAGGCTGCGTCAACGCGCTGGGACACCGCGGGTCACCCGAGGCGGTGCGGGGGGCCGGGGGCACAGGCGGGGCCGGGGAGGGGGCGCGGGCCCCGAGGCGCCGAACAAAGCTGGCCGGGCGGCGGGGTCCCCGACCCGCGTCCAGCGGTAAGTGGGCTCCGGTTGCCTACCCCGCCGCCGCGCTCGCCCCGGGGTCGCCGAGGCCGGCCCCAGCGTCCTGGCGCACAGACCCCGGGGGGCGGCGCGGAGGCGAAGGCACCGTGGACTCCCTCCCGCTCCGGCCTTCGAGCCGTCCTCAAGCCGGTCGCGGCCTCGGCGCCCTCCGCGGGCAGCTCCCCGACTCCGAGGAGAGGAGCCAAGTTTACTTCGCCCACAACTCTCTCCGCGGTCGCGCGCGCTCCGGCGAAGTACCCGGGTGCCCGCGGCCGGCCTGGCGCGGGACGGACACTTGCTCGCGGGAAGCAGGGAACTTTCTCCCGCTCCCGCCGCACGCGCTTCCCCAGCCCGGTGGGCAGCCCCAGACCCCCCAGACCCCCGGCCACCCCGCAGCCCCGGCCCTCACCGTGCTCGGGAGCCCCGTCCGGCGGCGGCAGCTCCTCGTCCGACTTGAGGTGCTGGGGCTTGGCCTGCTTGCGCCGAGACATGCTGCTAGCGGCGCTCGGGCCCCGCGCGGGGCAGCGGCATCAGCGGGGCGGCCGGCGGGGACGGCGCGGGGCGGGCGTGGGGCGG
>NC_045451.1:1127309-1139351 GCF_002776525.5 Piliocolobus tephrosceles
GGCTGGTGAATAATGCATGGCCATTAGCGGAGGGCCGCGCCGATTGGCCGGGCTCCAGCGGACTCCGGCGGCCTATGCAAATGAGGCCGCGCTCGCAATTAGCGGCCGCGCCGGCGAGGAGGGGACCGGGGCGCGCGCTGCCCGGCACCGCCTCACATCGCGGGCTCCAGGCGCCGCGCTCCTCGACCGCCCCCGGTGCGGCTCTGGCGGGGCCCGGGTGCGGCGCGGGCCGCGGTGGCCGCCCCTCCGCAGGGCGCAGGCAGCAAACTTTGGCGGCGTCCGCGCGGCGCCGTCTCCGCCGGCGCGCCGGGCTCGCCCCTTTATAGAGTGTCTGCGCCGCCGCCCGCGCCCCCCCCGCCGCCGCCGGGCGGCCCCTCCCGGAGCGAGCGGCCGCGGGCAGGGCTCCGACCCGGCGCCTTTGTCTCGCCCGGGCCGCTCGGGCGCCGGGCCTCCTGCTCCGGGCGCGCGGGGTCGGCCGGCAGCCTTCACTGCTCCGCCGCGGTTCTCGGCGCAGCTCAGCGCGGCGGGCCCGCTCGGGCTCAGGTGTCCCCGCTCTCCGGACCTTCTCGCCCGGCCCCGCGTCCCCTCCGCGGGCTTCCCCCGGCGGCCGGCCGCGCTCGGAGGCTCGCGGCCGGAGCGGAGCGGAGTGCGCACGCCGGGGTGGCAGGACTTCGGCAAGACCAACTTTCCGGTTCGGAAGCGGCGCGGGCCGCGCGGCTCCTCCCCTCCTTTCCCTCCCCTGCGTGCCCCCTCCCTTTCGCTCCCCCCTCTCCCCGCCCCCCAACCCGCGGGCCCCACCGACTCCGGAGCGCCCGCCCCGCCCGCTGCCGCCACCGGGGCCGCCTCGCCCCCGCGCCAGCCCGCCGGAGCCTCTGCGCCGCCGTCGGCTTCTTAAATGCAGGAAAGGGAGGGGACCGCAGGACCCCGGTGTCCCCACCCTGGTCCCCCTTCCCCACGGGCCTCCGGGCGCCAGCGGAGTGGGCAGCGAGCGCGACCGAAAGTTCCAACTCCACCAAAGTCCTGCGCGCGGCCCACCCCGTTCCCGGGATTTCGGGGATGACACGGGGGCCAGGTGAGGGGGTTGCGCACTTTTGGATCGGCCCACACTCTGGGGCAGCCGGCGCGGCGCGCTCCCCGCACACGCGCCCGGCCCCTCTCTCGCGGTCGCACGCACGCGCCCTCGCCCTCGCCCCGCGCGCACAGGCGCGCACTCCCACCCGCGGCCGTGCACCCGCCTCGCGCCCTCCCGCGCGTGTCCTCTCTCCCCGAGCGGCCACCAGGATGTGCCCCAGGCCCAGTAGCCGCCGCGCCCGCGCCCCTCGCCCCAGTACGTCTTTTTTCATTTCCTAAATTTCTTATTTTTGTCCTTGCAAGTGGCCCTGTCTGACGTGAAGCGTCAGCACGGATGGCCTCCTGGAGCTTCCCCGAGTCTTTCGCTGGGGGAATCGGGCGGTGAGCGGCCGGCCTGCGGCACTCCGCGGGCCTCAAGCTCCTGGTAGGGCTGGTGGCGGGGGTCCGCCTGGGGGAGGAATCCCCGCCTGCTCCATCGGACCCGGCCTGGTGCGGCTCGCGGCGCTCGGCGGGCTGCCTTCCATTCTAGAATCTTCCCGCTTGCTTCCCAGCCCGCGTTCTCCCGCCCGCCTTTAATTGTGTAAGTTTTACGAAGTCAGAGCTTTGGGTTCCAGGAAAAGCGCAGGAGAGTCATAGAGGAAGGGAGGGTGCAGGTTGGAGTCGTGTCCAAACAGCTCCTATCGCCACTTTTGAAAGAAAAAGAAAAGAAAAAAAAAAAAAACCCCTTAAGGTTGGTTTTATTTTGCCTTTTGGTGGCGGGCGTATTCATTTGAATTTTTTCTTTTCAAGACAAATAAAAGATGTTTGAAATCTCTACTTATCCCGTTTAACACACACATCGATGGTGCTTTTCTAGTTAAGCTACGAGCGAACGTCTTTATCCCGCAGTTAGGCTGCGAACTTGTGCAGATGCTCAGGCTTTGGGGGGATGCCCCGGCATCTGGCGCAGCGGCGCCCGGCGGGGAAAAGTTTGCAGCCCGGGCTTTGGGGCGCGCGGGGGGTAGGAATTTTCCGGAGAAAAGAGGGGCATAGAGAGGCGGCGCGGGTGGGGAGAGAAAAAAGGAACGTAGAGGGGAGGGGGGGAAAGCAGCTTGCAGGATGGGAGTTTCTTGCAGAATTTACGGGACTAAAGAGTTTGGGGAAGTCGCAGAGCCGCAGTGGAAAGGCAGGGGTCTGAGACTACTTTCGAGAGGAGAAACAACGCAAAACGATCGCTGGACGGCCAGACCCCTGGTCGAAGGTGCCTATGACCTGGTTAATTGTCTCTCTCTCTTTTTCTTTTTTTAAATTTTTTTCCTGACCACTACTGCTACTGCTACCTCTTTTTTCTTTTAACCGACACACTTTGGGGAGAAGCAGCAGACACAGGTTCCCACAGCGTCTGACGCCTGCCGAGCAAGTCCAGAACCAGCTGGACTCGCAGCCTCTGGCTCGGCGGCACCAGCTCCCCACTGGGTCATTTTACGCGCGCTGTGCCCACCTTTTCTGTTGCGTAAGGCCCGCTCCCCCTGTCCCGCACCCCTCTCTCCAACAAACTGGCACGATGTCTTTAGGTCTTTCTGGGGCTTCCAAATGCAACTGTTTAATTTCATCGATCTGTTTTGCATTTCCTACAAGGTGTGGACCTGGGGAGGATCTTCTAAGTCCCTCCAGCGAAGGCAAGTGTGAGACTCTGGTCCTTTATTTGTAAGAAGCAAGCCTTCAGACTGCAGAAGTATCGCGCGGGTCGCCGTGCGTTGCGCGAGTGGGAAGATGGAGGAGGCTGGCACGGTGCTTTCGTGGACGCAAGTGAACCGGGCGTGAAGGCAGGGTGCAAGCTCTGCCCTTGGCCCAGCCCGGCGTGGGCGCCGTCCCAGATTCCGGGCGGTGCGGGGTGCAGAGATCTGGAGAGAGTTGCGGCTCCCCAGCGCAGGCTGCTCTGGGATTTCGTTGGAAGATCCGGCAGAGCCTTGGAGGAGAGGGCCGGAGAGGCTGTGTGTGTAGCGGAAGCTTGTACGAATGCCCCCACAGCTGAAATGGTGCGCACGAGTAATGTCTGCGGCGCACCCTTTTAAACATTGACTGAAGTGAACAAGATCAATTTTTTAAAAAAGCAAAGGTAGAAAATAAAAGGCGTGCGACTTCTTGACTGGCTTGTTCCCGCCTTTCTTCCTTCCCTATACTCAGATCAGAAACTTTTCTTTAATTGCTCTTATTCAGTGCGACAACTTTTAATAAAAGTATTTGCATCTTAAGCCCGAGTTGCAACCATAGATTTATTGCGAAGTGACAACGTGTCCACGGAATATTTTCGCAGATGACACAGGACGTGCGCTCTAGTCATGCCCAGATTAAAGGGACGCTGGGCCATGTACCTGTGTGGGTGTAGACTCGGAGGGGCACACACGTACTCGTCATCACATGACCACTGTCTATTAATATTGTCATACCTAAACACTCGCAAAAACAAAAGTTGCTTTTCTTCCCTGTAATTAAATCTAATTTGTTAATTGTCTTTCCTCTTGCAATGTTGTTTTCATCTTAAGAGGTGACACATTATTATTTTGTCTGTCTAATATTATTTACAAATTAATGCTGTATATTTTACATTAGTGAAACATATAATTAGGTGTTTGGTTCAATCGGTAACATTCAGATAAAACAAAGCCTATCTGCAAGATTGATTGGAAGTGGAATAGTTGGTTCTAATTTACCATCACAGTCACAGTTTATTGAAGCTACCTGGCCCCAGATTCACAGAAGCTAGTTTTACCTAAGGTGCATTTGATGCTTTGTTTACAAGTATTTTCCCCAACCACTTAATGCAAAAAAAAAAAAAAAAAAAAAAGTCAAATATTAGGGTTTTCATTTTCTGTCTTCTTTCACTGCTCCCCCCCACCCAAAGTTCCTTTCTTCTATTCTCTGGCCACCTTTCTCCCTCTCTGTGGTTCCTCCCCCACCCCCAACTTTTGTTTTAGGTTCTTAGAGTTAAATCCAGCATGATTTTGTGCCTTTAATGCTGTGACAAGTGACTGCTAATTGGTTCTCACTAGAGCAAAGATATTACCATACTAATATTATTATTGGTAAGAAGAGGTAATTGATAACACCACCTGCCACTCTGGGGCAATCAGGATGATAAATGTTTCCATCAACAGGAAATCTGTGCTTGGTGTGCCACAGCCCAACGCAAACAGCATGTCAAGTGCCAATTATAAAGATGTTGCTTTTCTATTACATTGGGCGGGGGTGTGCTAGAAAACATATAGCCAAAAATTGTATTTATGGTTTTTTGAAAACGCTTTTTCCAACCCTCTGCCTACTTGAAGATAACTTTCCCCATAAAAATAAAATGCTCTACGTAAATAAACCAGCACATAGCTAACTGCCCTGTCCACACTGGATACAACTGCTGTGACCTCCTTTGCTCTCAAAGCTATTGAGATAAATATGCCTGAATATTTTTAACAGATGCGAGCCGGGTGTGGAGTGTATCAGTCCATTTTGGTTGTGTGCTCCGAAGCCTTCCTGTGTGTTTATTCCAGTACACTGTGTAGTTTCACCGTAGTCATCAGAGGCAAACATTCCGTGGCTTTTTATGGCATACACAGAAACATCAGCTCACAATCGTCTTTGCACAGAGGGATGCAAACGATGGTGAAGTACTTCTCTCCTGATGTCTGAACTGTGGCTCCGGGCTGCATGTAGACCAGGAGGGGCATTTCAGCATGTATGATTACATAAATAATGCTAGCAAGTTAAAACTTTGACTCCTTGCCTATAGGGAGGCTCAAACGATTATTATTAGCTTGCATTAATAGATGCAGGCCTCAAAAGGCGAAATCAGCTATTGATAATTGCAAGAAGTATACAGCAGCTACTGTATCGATCGGCTTGTCCCTTATTCCCCTGGTATGGGAGAGATAAGAAGACTCACTCTTTAGTGCAATATAATTTCTTTTGACCTATCTGCTTGCTACAGACTTATGATGAATAGCCAGAGTGGTTAAAGTCCTTTATCACGAAAGTTACCCCTTGATATAATATTGATTCTTTATAACTAGCTCCAAACACAAAAATCAAACTGTCCACTTGACCATCATCATCATCAATATCATCACAAAGCCCCTGGAATAAAGATCAGCGCCAGCCTGAAAACGCGTTCTATAATCTTCCCGGTAATCTTTATTTGCTGATGATGAAAAGAAAAAGAGGGGGAGGGAAAGTGAGTGGAATGTCATTTGGACGACCACTGTATTTATGTGTGTACATACATTAGGTCAAGACAAGGCGGCCTCTCCTCAGGAGGACCCGCGGTCAGCGCGATCATTCCCCGCAGCGCTCGGTCTCCGGACCCACCCCGGGAGGCCCAGGGGTCGGGGGAGAAACAAAAAGGGCTCCACGCACTGTCTCGCGTTGGAGACAGAGTGAGCCCACAGCCTCCTGCTCGTTGGAAATCAATGCCACGCGTCCTCCGCGCTCAGGCTGGCCCTGCGCTCCCGGGAGCGCCGGCGGAGAGGGGCGCACGCCGGGTGGGCTCGCCGGCGTGGAGGGGCCGGGCTGGCCCGGAGGCGCACATCAAAGGCCGCCCGTGCAATGCATGCGCATTTCCCTCAATTAACGGCATTTCCTGCCCTCTCGCTTCCCTCCATCCGCCCCGCCCCCCGCGCCAGTCCGGGCTGCCTGAGCGCGGGGACGAGCCTTTGCCCGCGCGCGCGTCCGTGTGAGTGCGCGCGTGCGCGTGCGGGGAGTTCCAGGGGCGCTCCGGGTTTGCCCAGCGGAGGCTGCGAGGGTCGCCGGACCCCGAGGCCCAGTTGAGGCCGAGTTTCGGGCGCGTTTTGGGCAGAGTGAGACTTAAGGGTGCGGCGGGTGGAACGCAGGGAGGACCCCAGTTTCTGTCTCCTCTAACGTTCCCTGTGTCCGCACCCACAGGTGCGGCCTTCGACTCTGGCCTTAAGGCGCGGCTGCCTGCAGGACCCCACGTGCAGGGAGGGGTACCCGGGCACCCTCATTTCACACGCCCCGGCGCGGTCTGTTCCCACCGCAGTTCCGCAACCTCAGACGTAGCGCGCCAAATGGGGGCTGGGAGGTAACCGTGAAAAGAATGTGGCCACAGGCGCGGGGACTGCAGTGCGGGGACCCCGCCCCCGAAGTTTCCTCACTGGCGAGGCCGCGGGGGTTGGGGGCGGACGGGGGACACCCTGGCTCCGGGCTCCACTCCGCGGCAGGACGGGTCCTCGCTCCCCCCGCTCCCGTCGGTCCCGCCCCCGGGCTTTCCCAGGGCTCTGCACGGGTCCCCGCGGGGCTTGGGCACCCTCGGGTGAGCGGCGTCAGGCCCGAGGCCGGTGTCCCGCTCGCTCCCGGCTCTGGGCTGTGTCCCCGCGGCGCCCTCTCGGGAGGAGGACTGACACCCGCCCCCGCCCGGGGTTCTACCACCGCGGAGGTCATCGGGTCTGGCCCCGCCTCACCACGCGGGGGCCACTTGGATGGCTGCAGCCGGAGGACGGGTCTGGGCGAAACCCCACAGCTGATTTCAGAACAGCGTCACTCGCGGAAGGCGTCCTGCGGGGGCTGAGCGGGGCGCAGACCCGAGGCCTCTTGGACAGCCCAGCCCCGCGCAGGTCCCCGCGGTCCTCTCTCGGCCTGCGGGGCGGGGATTGTGTAAGGGGAGCGCGCGCGCGGAGCTCCTGGCGTGAGAAATGCTGCGTCCACATCTCCGCTCTCGGCCGGTCTGCGTCCGGGACAAACCCGCTTGGGGAGCCCGGTGCTCTGGTTGTGTGCGCGCCCGACCCGGGGACGCCCCCTCCGCGCTTTTCCTGGCTGTAGAGCTCCTCTGCTCCGCACAACCAGTTCAAAGAAGTTTCAGAAAGCGGGCACAACTTCGATGCAACCGTTTCCATCGTTCTTTGCTTTCTCATGATCACAAATGTCATTCATCTTGGCTCCAGGCTCTGCAAAAGTGCAGGGCCGAATTCCGCAGGAGGCTGCGTTTGTGGGGAGGCGCTCACCACAAGGTCCTTGACCACTGAGCAGGGGACACAGAGGGCTGAGTGCGGGGGCGGGGGTGGCTCCCGCTCGCGTTCCAGGGTGGGCGTCTTCTCTGTGACCGATTGCACTGAGCTGTTGGCCCACAGATTCCATTTGGACTGTCCTGGCAGGTCAGGGACAGGAGAAGAGGTACAAAAGTCAGATAGATTGGAATCAGCGCAGTCTCCAGGATGAAACAGAGCAGAGTGATCATCTCATTCTCAAACAGCCATGAGGCTTGCTTAGCTAAATACTCAGCAGGTGTGTCCAACGGCCACGTGCTGGCGTCCACAGATGCCTGGCCTGGGCAGGCTGGGGGCCAGGTGTGAGGCCTCCTCTCGACCTTGGCAGAACCAGGGCCAGCACTGCAGAGCCTGTGCCGCCTGGCGATGTGACGGATCTGCGGGGGTTCCTGTGTCTCCCTTGACCCCCAGGCCCACCTCTGCAGAGGTTGGCTTGATAACATATATTCCTTGCCTTCCAGTGTGGATGTCTGACTCATCAGCACTTTTCTGCTTGAAATCAGAAATGGAAGAACGAAAAGCACAGCGTCTCCAGGAAAGGATAGTGTCACAGGAGCCACAGGTAGGGGCCTTCACTGATGGAGACACATGGGTCCCAAAGAAACTGATTTTCTTGGAATCGAAAAGTTAAGAAAAAGGAATTCTTTCTAAGAATTTCGACTCCTGGTTGGAAGGTGGGTTTACCTAAAGTCTGGAAATGATTGGATGCTGCGCAGGTGCACTCTGCTTTAAGAAAACCTAGTAAGTCAAAATTCAGAAGCTAGAAAGTTGATGGGATCTTTCTTTGCTTGACCAAGGATTCTTCACTTTTCAGGAGTGTTCACTGCAGCTGTCTCGTAAGTAGCCAGTTCTGCCATGTGTTGTAAAATTGGCTGGCCGCGTGCAGTGCGATGTGCAGTGAGATGCCAGTACTGCCTTACTCAGCCCGGCTTGCCCTCGGGCCTCTCTGTTTTCAGAGACATGAGAACATTGAAATTAGGCCAATTTGTAACCCTACAATGGCCTCTAAGTGTTTGGGTGAAAGGAAGAATTGCAGGTCTTTCACTTTAACCCAAAAGCTAGAAATGATTAAGCTTAGTGAGGAAGGCATGTGAAAAGCCAACACAGGCCATGAGCGAGGCCTCTTGCACCGGACAGTTAGCCGAGTTGTGGATGCCAAGGACAAGTTCATGAAGGAAACTTAAGGTGCGACTTCAGTGAACCACAGGAAGCACACAGCCCTACTGCTGAGAAGGAGGAAGTTTGAGTGGTCTGGAGAGAAGATCAAACCAGCCACAGCATTCCCTTAAGCCAAAACCTAATCCAGAGCAAGGCCCTAACTCTCTTCAATTCTGTGAAGGCCGAGAGAGGTGAGGAAGCTGCAGAAGAAAAGCTGGAAACCAGCAGAGGTTGGTTCATGAGGTTTAGGGAAAGAAACCATCTCCGTAACATAAAAAGCACAAGGTGAAGCAGCAGGTGCTGATGGAGAAGCTGTAGCAAGTTCTCCAGGGGATCTGGCTGAGATGATCGATGAAGGTGGCCACACTAAACAACAGATTTTCAACATAGACCAAGAGCTTTCTTTTTTTTTGAGACGGAGTCTCGCTCTGTCACCCAGGTTGGAGTGCAGTGGCCGGATCTCAGTTCACTGCAAGCTCCGCCTCCCGGGTTTACACCATTCTCCTGCCTCAGCCTCCTGAGTAGCTGGGACTACAGGCGCCCACCACCTCGTCCGGCTAGTTTTTTGTATTTTTTTAGTAGAGACGGGGTTTCACCGTGTAGGCCAGGATGGTCTCGATCTCCTGACCTCGTGATCCACCCATCTCGGCCTCCCAAAGTGCTGGGATTACAGGCTTGAGCCGCCGCGCCCGGCCAAACCAAGAGCTTTCTATTGGAAGAAGATGCAATCTAGGAGTTTCCTAGCTAGCAAGCAGTCAATATCCGGCTTCAAAGCTTCAAAGGACAGGCTGACTCTCTTGTTCAGGGATAATGCAGCTGGTGACTTCAAGTTGAAGCCAGTGCTCATGTGCTATTCTGAAAATCCCAGGGCCCTTAAGAATGATGCTAAATCTCCTCTGCCTGTGCTCTAGAAATGCAACAACAAAGCCTGGATGACAGCACGTCTGTTTACAACATGGTTTACTGAATATTTTAAGCCCACACATAAGACCTACTGCTACTGCTCAAAAAGAAAAAAGATTCTTTTCAAAATATTCCTGCTCATTGACAATGCACCTGGTCACCCAAGAGCTCTGACAGAGACACACAAAGAGACGAATGCTGTTTCCATGCCTGCTAACACAACCTGTAGTCAGCAGTCTAAATTACAAGGAGTAATAAGACTTTCAAATCTTATTTAAGAATATTCTTTGGAAGGCTAGGGCTGCTCTGGACAGTGACTCCTCTGATGGATACACGGAAAAGTAAATTGGAAACCTCTGGAAAGGCTCGCCCATTCTCAACGCCATTAAGAACATCCAGGCTCCATGGGAGGAGGTCAAAATATCAACATCAACAGGAGTCTGGAGGATGTTGATTCCAATGCCCGTGGGTTCAAGACCTCAGTGGAGGAAGGCGCTGCAGGTGTGGTGGAAATAGCGAGAGAATTAGGAGTGGAGTCTGAAGATGACTGAATTGTGGCAACCTCAGGATGAAACTTGAAAAGATGAGGAGCTGCTTCTTACGCATGAGCAAAGAAAGTAGTTTCTTGAAATGGAATCTGCTCCTGGAGAAGATGCTGTGAACGTTGTGGAAATGGCAACAAAGGATTTAAAATGTTACATCAACTTAGTTAATAAAGCCATGGCAGGGTTTGAGAGACAGACTCCAATTTTAAAAGAAGTTCTATTGTGGGTAAAATCCTATCGAACAGCATTGCATGCTACAGAGAAACCTTTCACAAAAGGAAGGGCCACTGGATGGGGAAAACTTCACTGTTGTCTTATTTTAAGAAATCGCCAAGACCACCCTAACCTTCAACAACAGCCACCCCGATCAGTCAGCAGCTGTCAACATCGAGGCAAGACCCACCAGCGAGAAGATGATGATCCACTGATGGCTCAGAGGATCCTTAGCAATTTTTATTTTAGCATTAAAGTATTTGTTTTAAAATTAATGTATGCACATTTTTTAGACACAATGCTGTTGCACACTTAATGGACTAAATATACCATGAACATCACTTTTATATGCACTGGAAACAAAAATACTCGTGGGACATACTTTAGTGTGACGTTCACTTTATTGTGGCGCTGAACCACAACGTCTGTGGTGTGTGGCTGCATAAGCCTCTGTCATTGTCTGAGGAGAGAAGTTCAGGCCTCTCTCAGTTGTTTTATGGCCACTGTTTCTGCAGTTTGTTGGTCTGGAGAAAAAAACATGAAGTGTTATGGAAAATTAGATATTATCAATTTAATAATTTCTATTGATATGAACACTGTTAAAACTTTGCAGTTTGTATCATTTCTGTAAAACATCAGTTAAAATTCTTCTACGGCTCCAAAACGACTCATTGAATAATGTCAAAGGAGGAATGTGCTCTCTATAGGCTTGCAAGAAATAAAATGTATGCAATCAGGAAAATTTATAGGCTATCTCTGTAGACAACTGATATCTGAAAAAGAATATTTTGACTAGTTAATAAGCAGTATACACCTATTTATAGACCTTTATTAAGTCAACTTTTCCACTTCCTATCATGTGATATACAAATACTATTTTCTAGTAGTGTTTTAGTTCCAGATTAAGTGGAGCTATGATATGATTAATAAAAATTAAGACTCTATAGTGTGAACCCATGTCATATTTTACTGTCAGAGTAAGCTATATGTTTTCCCGTCTATAGTTCAACCTGAAATTCATTTTCCTGGTTGAAAAGTAAGATTCAGGTTGTTCAAACTTTTTCTGAGCTATTGTGTTCTTAGTTCAACATACAACATTTTCATTTAATATTACAGACAAAAGCACTTTAAGCTGTGGGGGCTAACTCCCTTAGCATTTGAAATAAGTTCCCATGGTCATTAGTGATTAAGTGGCATGTAGGAAACAGTAAACTTCAGCAAAGGCCACACACATGGAACTAAGGCAGCAGGTGGGGTGAATTCAGAATCACAGGTCCAAAGTAGCTGGTCATTCATGTTTGCAGAAACACAGCAAACAAACAAATATAAATACTCATTTGGGTATGAGTGGGGCAGGAGAAGACTCGAAAAACTACAAACAAAAAACAAGAATGGGTGAAAATGAAATGACAATAAACTAAAATTGATACATGGTCTTTTTGACAAACACGTAGCTCTAACTTACCAGCATCTCTTTTTAGTTGGTCTGACTGCTTTTTTAATGGCACTGATACTTTTTAGAAAGGGCCAATTTGGCATCTTTTTATGAAAAGCAAATTTTATTGACTAATATTTTCTGTAGGATTTAGACCCTTGTAATTCATTTCTTGATTTTGATTTCTTTAATCTTTGAACCTTTGAAAGGCAAGTATATTAGTCCATTTTCACACTGCTATAAATAAATACTTGAGACTAGGTAATTCAGAAAGGAAAGAAGTTTAACTGACTCACAGTCCGAATGGCTAGGAAGGCCTCAGGAAACTTATGGTGGAAGGGGAAGAAGCACGTCTTACACGGCGGTAGGTGAGAGGGCATGAGCAAGAACAGGAAAAAACTGCCTTATAACACCATCAGATTTCCCGAGAACTCACTATCATGAGAACAGCAAGGAGGAAACCTCCCCGGGATCCAGTCGCCCCCCACATGGCCCCTCCCTAACCCTCCCTGAGATCCAATCACCTCTCACATGGCCCCTCCCTAACCCTCTCTGGGATCCAATGGCCTCCCACGTGGCCCCTCCCTAACCCTCCCTGGGATCCAGTCTCCTCCCACGTGGCCCCTCCCTAACCCTCCCCAAGATCCAATCACCTCTCACGTGGCCCCTCCCTAACCCTCACTGGGAT
>NC_045451.1:1139361-1149548 GCF_002776525.5 Piliocolobus tephrosceles
TAACCCTCCCCGAGATCCAATCGCCTCTCACGTGGCCCCTCCCTAACCCTCCCTGGGATCCAATGGCCTCCCACGTGGCCCCTCCCTCACCCTCCCTGGGATCCAATCGCCTCCCACATGGCCCCTCCCCGGGATCCAGTCGCCTCCAACGTGGCCCCTCCCTAACCCTCCCCGGGATCCCTCCCACATGGCCCCTCCCTCAACATGTGGGGATTATGGGGATTACAATTCGAGATGAGATTTGAGTAGGGAACATAGAGCCAAACCATATCAGCAAGTAATTCGTTTTTTACATATGAGAAGTTGGTAGATGAGGCAGAGGAATGAAGAATTGTAAACTGACTTACACCCCAACAGACCCTTATCCCAATCCTCACTTTCCAGAACAATGCTATGTAGTATATTTTCAAAAAGTTAGATTATGCCTACATGTGAAAAGGAAAATTGAAATATGATACAACTCTTTTTATGATCAAGACACACATCTCAAATTTATCTGAAAAGTAAAAAAGCAAATTTATTTTGCTTGAATTTTGTACTTTATTGGCTTAATTGATTCATTTTGCTTGTACTGTGGTTTCATGTTTGTAAATCAGAGTTAGTTGAAAAATTTAAATATAAAATTGATAATATAAATACATATTATGTAAATTATGTAATACAAAAACATGCTTTTTGGATGCTCTTTAATTTTTGTGTTTAATTAAGAACAAGGCTGGCTGGATGCGATGGCTCACGCCTGTAATCCCAGCACTTTGGGAGGCCGAGATGGGCAGATCACGAGGTCAGGAGATCGAGACCATCCTGGCTAACACGGTGAAACCCCGTCTCTACTAAAAATACAAAAAAATTAGCCGGGCGTGGTGACGGGCATCTGTAGTCCCAGCTACTCGGGAGGCTGAGGCAGGAGAATGGCGTGAACCCGGGAGGCGGAGCTTGCAGGGAGCCGAGATCCAGCCACTGCACTCCAGCCTGGGTGACAGAGTGAGACTCTGTCTCAAAAAAAAAAAAAAAAAAAAAAAAAAAAAAAAGAAAAGAAAAAGAAAGAACAAGGCCATCCAAAAAAAATGACACCTTTGGGTAATTACTTTAAAAGTAACTGGAGATGTCACTAATTACTAGGCCTGTGCTGGGCCCTTCCAGGTAAATCTCGTTCTCATCGTTACCTGTTAACTGTGCTCAGTGCACCTACGTGCTGCCAGGGCCATCGGAACACGTTTCCAAATTCCAGCTCCTTGCTGAGAACTGTTATTAAATTCATATTGGAATTAGTTGGAATTGTTTTCCTCCTAGTCACATGGCATTGGGTTTTACAAAGACTTTATAAACACAGACATGCTAGCTACTCTAACTCGACATAAAACACACTTTCACGCCTCATCTTAATTTGATGACATCTGCCAAGGCCTTGTTTCCAAATAAGGCCACATTCACAGGCCGGGGTTTAGGACTCGAGCGTATCTTTCTTGGGGGACACATTCAATCTTTAGCACCCCCAAAAGGAAGAATATTGCACACATAATTTCACTGGCGAACGGAGTACCTCGGTTCGTACACGTGACAGTGAGATGCGATGGGTGGGACTGGGCTGAAGTTTAGAAGCTCGGTGATTTTTACGGAAGAAGAGCACGTGTGTCCTGAAGAAGGCGACGAACGCCGCATGGACCGTGTGTAGTGTAGGTGGTTTGCATTCAGGAACCACGCGGTGTGGTGTGTCTGTAATGCCCACTATGAGAGTGCTGTTGTGTGATCGCCTGTGGCTGGTGCCGCGAGTGTCACGCCCCGGGCCCCAGGCTCCGGGGTCGTCCAGGACGGTCCTTGGCCCTGCCGGCTTCTGGGGATGTTGGAGCACCGGGTGGTCACCCGGCAGCCATCGTGGCATGAGAGTTGAAGACGCCAGGGCTGCTTTAGGCTCAGGACTGGGTCCGTGTCTGTCTCTCTGTAAGTTTCACCTGGATGTTGGTGTTGGACTCTGCTGAGGCTGTTGTAACAAAATGCATAGGCAGAGAGGCTCATGAGCAGCAGGGCTTTATTCTCCAGCACTCTGGGGCTGGAGGTCGGGGAGCAGGGGCCAGCACGGTGTGGCTCTGGGAGGACTCCTCCGGGTTGTGTCCTTGCATTGAAGGATGGGGCCGAGGGCTCCTCTAGGGCCTCATTAATCCCGTCCACGCGGGCTCCCATCTCAGGGCCTCGTCACCTCGCCAAGTCCCCACCTGCTAAGATCACCGCCTTGGGGGTGATGATGTCGATGTGGGAATTTTTGGGGTCCAAAACGTTCAGTCCATTTCAAGTGGCAACGGGACAAAGCCATCGAACTGCCCAGATGTGTTCAGGTACAAAGCAAATACCAGATGATGAGCTGAGCGGTGAGAGTCACTTGCTGAGAGGGAAATGCCAGCAACGAAGATGCAAAGAGACCCCGTCACAGGAAAAACACGGCAGCAAGAGCATTTTTCCGACTCAGTCCCTGGAGGCAGGAGGGGAAAATCCATGCCTGATTGGGGTCTGGCACCCAGCGAGTACGCTGTTGCTTCTTCGTGAGTTTCCAAAGTCGCTCTTGCTGTTTCCAATTCCGTGTAGCGCCGTCTCATCCTGCAGTGAGTCGCGTGTCCACGTGACAGCGGGACGTGTAATAGGATGCTGCGGGGCCCTGGCAGGGCGTGGGTGGAGGAAAACACATTTTATGTAGCTAATTCTTTCCATAGCTATCTTAGAACAGGGAGTGGTTAAATGTACTGGTTTAGTATGATCGTATTAATTTTATAAACATGATGAATAAATCATGATGTGCTGCTGTGCTGAAGTTGACTTAAAGAGCTCAGTGATTCCAGTGACATCTATGGCAAGGGAAGGGTCACGGTTCTGATCTTTCAGATGGGATTTCTGTGCTGACTTCCCTGGCCCACACCTTCATTGCTTCCTCTACGGTCAGCTGGGGTTCGGGGTGTGCCTCCTGTAAGAAACTACAGGTGCCTGCTGCAAGGACACTCAGCAGCAAGACACGCGCCCCAGGCAGAATGAAGACCGGGTCAGGGTTCCTTCTGGGACATCAGACAATTGCTCGGAGACCCAGGCTGGTGTGGGATGCTGGCTGACCCTCTCTCAGCCCCACTCTTCTGAGCCTGGAGCCCTGGCCTTTGTCTTCTCTTCCAGCGAGGCCAGCAGACCCCAGCTCCTCTTCGGGTTTGACTTCCAACCTGCACCGGCGTTTTATCCTCACAATATTGATCTCTGGCAGACGAAATGGATCCAGAATTCTCAGTTCTCATTCCCATCTCATACCAAGTGAGAAAATTTAGGGCAAAACCAGAGCTTATTTTCTACCAGACAGAATTTTAGAAAGTTCTACAGTGGGATTTTCCTAAATATAAGGAATAACGCAAAGCAAGATGTGCTTTCAGTGTGAGGACTGGCAAGGGCACTGCATTTTGAAGATGCTACCTTGGGCTGGGCGTTGTGCAGCAGCGAGGTCAGCCTGGTTTTGTTGTTGCTGTTCAGTGAGATGCAAAAGCACAACAGAAAGACTGAAAGCCGTTACAGAGGAAATGGTCCCATCCGTCTCCCCTCTCACGCGGGTGTCTTTTCGTCACTGGTGTGCGTGGAGATTACAGGAGTGGCAGAGGGACCATTTATTATTATTCTCAGTTTCATAATTCACCCTCATACTGCAAGGGACACCGACAGGGTTTTTACAGGTGGGACTGAGTTTAGTGTTTTTCCTATAAAATAATTTCCACACATTTAGCTTCAGGCTCTCATTCTGATATAGGAGCCCTGATTCAGAATTCATTTTTTGGACATCCATAAAATGCACAATCCTCTGACCGACGAAACCCTCTTGGCATGATTGCGGCCGCGCCGGGCTGCTCACTGCGCACCTGGCTGCCCACCATGCTGCTGGCTGCCCTGCCTGGCCGGCTCCCTTCTCTGCCCACCGTCTCCTTTGTGCCTGTCCCTCCACTGTCAGCTCAGGCATTCATTCTTTATAGAAGCGCCCTTGCCTCTGTGGCGACCTGTGTCCCAGCAGCAGGTGTGCATCTCAGCCCCCGGCGTCCGCAGGTGGGGGCATGTGGTCACTCCTCACCAGGCCCAGCAACCTCAGGGCAGGGGTGGTGCTTGGCCACTTCTGTGTCCTCCACACTCGCACACAGGAGGAGCTGTGGTGGCCACTGCTGCTGTGGGGTAACGCATGCTACCGTGTCCCTGGCACGCAGGACTGTGTGACTGTGAGAAGTGTCAGCTCCTGCTCCTGCTTTCTTCTCTTCCTCCCTCCTCCGTCCTCTTCCTCCCTTCTCCCTCTTCCTCCTCCCTCTTTCATCCTCTTCTTCCCTCTTCCTCCCTCCTCCTCCTCTCTCCTCTTCCTCCATCCTGCTCCTCCCTTTCCCTCCTCCTCCTCCCTCCTCTTTCACCTCCTCCTCCTCCCTTCCCCTCCTCTCTCCCCCCCTCCTCCTCTCTCCTTCTCCCTCCCCTCCCTTCTTTTCCCCTCTTCTCCCTCTCTTTCTGTAAATCCACTCTGAGAACTGATCATTAATGACACTGATCAAGCTGTAGGTACAAGATTCGTTTATTTGTGTATTTTCCCCAATTTGGTCTCTTCCCCAGGTCATCTTTGATTCTACTTTTTAAAGTAGATGTGCTAAACTTTTAGGAAATTAGAGAAAAAGTACAGCTATTTTAAATTTGTTTTAATTTAATGATAATGGAATAGTCTAATTTCTTTTCTTTAAAATGTGCTCTTAAAGCTCACCCCATTTTTCTTACGTTCCTCAGTGTTTATGGTGATGATCCCTTTAGAAAACCTGAGCCGGCCTGATGTTTGAATTCCTCGACCAAATGAGTAAAAATGCTGGCTTTTGTGATAAAAGCATCAGTAGCTAGCGATAGAGCACAAGTGAGCTCACTCACAAGCACGAATTTCCTACGTGCCACCAGAGGGGCGAGAGGGAGACAAGCTTCGCTGAAGATCATGGGATACTTCCTTGCTGAAATTCCACATCATTTCTTAAAGAATCATTGACCCTATAAAAAAAAAAAAACAAACAAAAAACGCCCCAAACACAAAGTTAAAGACAATATATTTTCTTTATTTTTATTCCCATGTAAGAAAGAAATGGTCAGTGGGAAAACCAATGAATTATTTTGGCATTCCATATAATACAAAAGTAGTAAATTTATGCTTTCACAATGAACATACAAAAGAAATGAGAAGAAAATAAAATCTAAGGAATGTTTAGACTCAATAATGCAAAACGGCTTAGGAATGATTCTATTTGTTAGTCCTCTGATCTAGCATTTATAAGTGCAAATATTTTCACACAGTCAGATTTGTGTCTCTCCCCTTATTACTACTTCAGGGAATAATGTAAATGACTGGCATCTAAAGTAATCAGAAATCTTTTTTCTCTTCGCAGTGCACGTTGTTCACATATAAATGACTCGCATCAACTCAGGCATAGTCCTTAGCATAGAGTGCTGGCCTGTTTTATGTAGACACGCATTTCTCTGTTTTTCCTCACAGCTAGATTCTTGCTTTGACGGCGATGACTTCTGCACTAAGATAAAAGATGAATTGATTCGTGGCTCCATGTTGGGCCAGCCTGGACATTGTTCTGGGGTTTTGCTTCAATTTGAGTCATTAAAGGAAAAAATCCTCTGCAACAATGTTATTAATGTGATAACAGAAATACTTGTAATAACTAGATAATTTTAAGAACCTAAGTCCATCCGTCTGTTAATCTCAGCTGTGATTAAGGAGGCAACCCTAATGCCCATTATTCCTAATGACAGGACCAAGCAGGCTTAAAGCATTAGCCGGCGGCGGCCACAGAGACGGGCACTGAAGGGCATCAGCAGTCCCGGCCACAATTGAGGGATTGGTCCGTCCTCCACACAACAAAAGTGATACAAAAGAATGACACCCTCGCTAGAGTCCATTTCCTCGTATAATCACACAAAATGATTTTTCTTAAATATGATAATAAATCACAGCAAAAAATCAATGTGGCAGGGCCCAACTGCTGCGGCCTGATAACGCATCAATCAATAGTTAGTATTTAGATTTTAATTAATACATAGCTGTGCAGAGGCTTTTTAAGAGAGAAATATTATCTTAGATAAAAAATCCAGCACTGCTAGCATGCAAAAGTTGTTGCTCATATCTGTCACTGATCAATCCGCTGGAGTTGTGATTAAAAACCCTTGAAAATATCAGACAAGAGGGTGAAACAGATTGAACAACAACAAAAAAGAATGTCTTGGGCCTGTTTGCCTAGAAAATGGCTCGAGATGCTGGAGAGTCGGCACGGCCGCTGCAGCCTGCCAGGCAAGAGAGTCCATTTCACACAGATGGATACAGAATTTAGGAGCCTGTGGAGACATAGCCTGAGGCCTGTGTCACTGGGTCAGAACCAGAGAATTCCAAACGCACAACCCTGATTCCCTCCATCCCTTCCCCTAGTCTTCTTAGATATAGTTTTGGATGAAAGTTTTCCCTTGATGAGAAAGTATTTAAAAGTAATTTTATTTTATGGTTTTTTTTTTTTTTTTTTTTTTTTTAAGTAGAGATGGGGTTTCAGCATGTTGGCCAGGCTGGTCTAGAACTCCTGGCCTCAAGTGATCCACCCGCCTTGGCCTCCCAAAATGCTGAGATTACAGGTGTGAACCACGGCACCTGACTAAAAATAATTTTACTGTTGGGAGAGCCACCTCTTTTCAGTGATGCTCTGAATTTCTTGCATTTCCTTTGACATATGAATACTTGGGCGATTCAAATTGAAACTGCAAATAGGTGGGCTGAGATTTCCCTTTCCAAATCTCTGAAGAGGAACGTGTGTCCCCTTGATGCGGTTCGCACACTGTCTTCCTTGCTGCTCACCCGGCCTCTCCCTCACTGCCCATCGCCTCATACCTTAGTTCCCACAGCCTTATGTGAACCAGGAGTTTGCAAAACCAATCCCCAGGGAAACGACTCTTCTTTTGGTGTCCCCAACCCTTGATATTTACCAGGTGTTTTATCAAGAAGAAAATGTTTCTTGCTCTTTAGGGTCAGGTGAAATGATCAAAGACAAGTGGTGAAGACAGAACACCGTTTTTGAAGCTTCTTGGGAAGAGGGTGTAAGACGATGATGCTAAGTCCTTTTGGGAGTATCTGGTGCAGGTGCAGCTTCTTACGGTTTTCTTTTAAATTAGTTCCCTCGCTGGGTCTTCTCCTTTCTCTGTTGATTTTCCCTTTTGGTGTCCCTTTTCCCACTCATGTAGAGAGTGAGCTGAAGGACCCTCAGTGACACTGGGGGAAAGACAGTAAAATACAGTCTGTAGAACACAGACGGTGTCAAACACAGTCGTCGAGGTCATCATGCTCCGAAGAACCCTCAGTGACACTGGGGAAAAGACAGTTTCCATTCTGTTAAAAAAACAGTGACAGTGCCTGGAAAATTAAAAAAAATTCATACGTGTTTTTGGGACGTGTCCTCATGCTCCATTTGAAGTAGAAAAGGGAGAACTCGGTTTGCAGGCTGCGGCGAGAGTTGATTCTCTGCTGTCCCCGAGCCCTTCAGTGGAACTCTGCTGGTTTCGCTGCTAATTCAGACAAAACTGTATTCACCAAAGCCTACGCCTGGATATGGCAAACTCCGAGTTCCTGATTTTTGTTTCCCTCCATTTCCCCTTTTTTCACAGGACGTACCATCATCTTTCCGGCTAATTGAGCCCAAACCCTGTCTCTTGTTAATGTCAAATGGTTGCCCTGTAATGCTTCCACAGCCCCAGGATCTTTAGGAGCTGGTCTCCTTCAGCCCCACAAATTAGACCAGAGTTTCTAAAGCACCTGCATTCGTCCGTTCTCACACTGCTATAAAGAAACATCTGGGCCGGGCGCGGTGGCTCACACCTGTCATCCCAGCACTTTGGGAGGCCGAGGCAGGTGGATCACGAGGTCAGGAGATCGAGACCATCCTGGCGAACACGGTGAAACCCCGTCTCTACTAAAAAATTAGCTGGGCGTGGTGGCGGGCGCCTGTAGTCCCAGCTACCCGGGAGGTGGAGCTTGCAGTGAGCCGAGATCGTGCCACTGCACTCCAGCCCGGTCGACAGAGCAAGACTCCGCCTCAAAAAAAAAAAAAAAAAAAAAAAATCTGAGACTGGATAATTTATAAAGAAAAGAGGCTTACTGGGCTCACAGTCCCACAGGCTGTGCAGGAAGCATGCTGCTGGCCTCTGCTCGGCTTCTGGGGAAGCCTCAGGAAACGTTCGGTCCTGGCGGAAGGTGAAGGGGGAGCAGGAGGAGAGGGAGTGGGGGAGGTGACCCACACTTTCAAATAGGCAGATCTCGCGAAAACTCACAACCATGAGGACAGCGCCAAAGGGGATGGTGTGAAACCACAAGAAACTGCCCCATGACCCCGTCACCTCCCATCAGGCCCCACCTCCAGCACTGGGGGTGACAGCTGGGCACGGGATTGTGGGGAGGACGCAGAGCTAAACCATATCGAGGTCACACCTTATATTTAATCAAGCCCCATAAAACAAACGAGGTGAAAGCTTGGAGGCAAATGCATGTTCTCATCTAGAGGGTTGAATTTAAGAAATATTATCTGCAGTCAGACCTTTAAGTAGATGTAGACTGAAGTCCCTCAGGTCTCAAACCGTTTTTCTTTTGTTTTTTTTAAGCACCTCAGAGTAGAGGGCGATTTGAAAGTAAGGCCTGGAGGCATCTGCGAAGCCACAGAGGGGAGGAATGACCTTTCATTTGCTTTAGAGCTTTTTGGTTTTTTTTGTGATAATCACATTAAAATAATACTCATGTAATTAGAATAGAATACAATTTTATCTTTCAAAGGTAAGGCAATGGAAAGATATTTATTTGTGAAATAAAATCAGCAACCATATCATGAGATTGATTAAGAAAACAGCCGCCTTAACTTAAGGTTCCAAAGGTCTGAGCTGTGAGGGGTGTATGATGTTGCTACCAAAATAATTCCACAGTATTTGCTGAGGCCTGACGGTCTGCAGGCCGTGGTACCAGTGCCTTCTTGGAGGTGGTGGCCCTGCCCCACGTGCCAGTTTGCTGCGTGAGTCCGTGACCATGCTTGTTAGCTGGGGGACACGTGGGCTCTGGGAGGCCTGAGGTTCCACGGATAACCCTAGATGTCCAGCACTGAGCAAATACCTGGTGACGGGAGTTATTGAAGTCACAGCGCCTCTCTGAGGCAAAACCAAGTTCTTGAGTGAAAACAGCGTGGCAGGGGAAGAGCAGCGAGCACACACATCTAAACGGAGGTGGTTTGCTTTCCTTCCTTCCTTTGTTGCTGTCTTTCTTTTGCTTATCTCGTCTCATTCCGCAGCTGAGCATGGTTTTGAAGCCAGGCGTTCTGACTGGAGGGCAGCTGTTGATCCTTCTCGGCTGCCAGCCCAGGGTCATCTCGGGGTGGGGGGGTTTGTGGTGGGAGGGCCCCTGTCCTGCCTGGCTCCGACGCTCACCCTCGGAGGCTCACGGTGCCAGCTCTTGGTGCTGGGCCCCCGAGACCCCCTGTCCCTCGTCCCCTCAGCTTGCGGCCCCCCGCTCCCTGCTGTGTCTTGCTGGTGGAGGGAAGGGCTGAGGGAGCAGGTCCTGCTGCTGGAGAAAGAGTTTTCAGGGACTCGGTGTGAATGTGGGAGAGCTGGTGAGCACACTTTCCCTGGGGGACGGCTGGGAGGCTCACTAGTCGGGGGGCCAGGGTGGGGAAAAACTTTCCCCCCTTTTCGTCTTTCCTTCTCCCCCGTCCAGCACGCCATTGTCCCGGCAGGGCCGGGGGAGCCGCCTTCTAGAAGTTGCGTAACCGGGGCCTGATTCACTCAATATCACGAGTGTGTACTTTACACTCATTTACATTTTAAATGGGTACATTTTAAGTCCCATCTTTTTTGGAAATATGAAATGTTTCCTAGAATTATACGTTCGACAATAAGATTAGAATCGTTTGGAGTACTGACTATGAATAAACTTTTAATAAATTGGCGATAAGAATCTTCCTGAGGGAAGCACCTCAGCGCAGCTTCCAACTGGAGAGGCCCTGGGCAGGTGGGGCCCAGGCCGTCTGTGGTGAGGCCCAGGCCGTCTGCGGTGAGGTCCAGGCCGTCTGCGGTGAGGCCCAGGCCGTCTGCGGTGAGGTCCAGGCCGTCTGCGGTGAGGTCCAGGCCGTCTGTGGTGA
>NC_045451.1:1149558-1156188 GCF_002776525.5 Piliocolobus tephrosceles
GGTGAGGTCCAGGCCGTCTGCGGTGAGGTCCAGGCCGTCTGTGGTGAGGTCCAGGCCGTCTGCGGTGAGGTCCAGGCCGTCTGTGGTGGGGCTCAGGCCATCTGTGGTGAGGTCCAGGCCGTCTGTGGTGGGGCCAGTGTGGGGGGCTGAGAATCTCTGTGTATCGATGCTTTTGGTCAGTTTTATCTGATTCAGCCTTGGCCGTGCCTTGGGGTTTGTATGGCCATGAAAATGAAACTCTAGCAGACACTTCTGTTTCTAGACCCAGCATTTGCCCTCAATGGGCCATGACTCATACAGACATAATGTACATTGATAGAGACAAGCTTGTGATATGCACGTATATCAAACGGCCAGACTGCGAGAAGATAAAATGTGGTGGGAATAAAAAAGTGGTAACGAAGACATGAGGGAAGTTTGACGTAAACCTTCAGTGTGTCTAGGGATAATTTGCTTTTTCTTTCTAAAAAGAGTCAAGAAAGGAGATCACAGCTGGGAAAGACATTCAATAAGACAGAGCTGCACCAGCCAAGCTTTTCAGACAGGGCTGAGGGGAGAATGTGTTTCTCATTTGGTTAGTCTTCACCCAGACAACAGAGGATGGGCTGGTTTGAGGGTTGCATGTTGCCAGGAGAGTATCTCTGGATGTTAATTTTTCTACTGTAGCCTAGAATTTTGACATACAAGATTTGAACCCAAAGGAAACCTTTCTAGGACTGGAAAGTCCCCATATTGTGGATGGAGAATTCCGTTAATAGTACTGATACCCACACTGGAGTCAGCCTTAAGGAAAACCATGACAGAGGAACAGGGGCCTCCTGACAATCACTGTCCAACTCTGATGAGACTCCAATGGAGAGAAATTTCATCATTATTGAGGACTGGAGGGAGAGAGATTTTGGTGACAGATTGGAGCTTGTAGCAAAACTCAGATGACAATGCAAAGCCATTGCCTCTTTTGCCTGAAAATTGGACTGAACACCTTCTTATATCCCAAATTTTGCCCTTTGAAAAAGGCAGCTATGATTCAGAGAAGCCAACAATCATAGATATTTATGAGATAATCTGGGGCATTTGATAATCTGAAGACACTATTGTTAAGTATTTAAGATGTGATAGGACAGACACGGTGGCTCACGCCTGTCATCCCAGCACTTTGGGAGGCCGAGATGGGTGGATTACCTGAGGTCAGGAGTTTCAGACCAGCCTGGCCAACACGGTGAAACCCCGTCTCTACTTAAAATACAAAAAATTAGCTGGCTTTGGTGGTACACACCTATAATCCCAGGTACTTGGGAGGCTGATGCGGAAGAATCACTTGAACCCGGGAGGCGGAGGTTGCAGTGAGCTGAGATCATGGCATTGTACTCCAGACTGGGGAACAAGAGCAAGACTTCGTCTCAAAAAACAAGACAAAACAAAACAAAAAACAACAAAAACCCCAAAAATATGTGATAGTGATGATAGGATTAGGTTAAACAAGCAGAGGTGTTTACCGATGAAATAATATGCCTGGGATTTGCTTTAAAACAACACAGAGTGGGCTGAGCACAGTGGCTCATGCCTGTAATCCCAGCACTTTGGGAGGTCGAGGTGGGCAGATCACAAGGTCAAGAGATCGAGACCATCCTGGCTAACATGGTGAAACCCCTTCTCTACTAAAAAATACAAAAATTAGCTGGGTGTGGTGGCACGTGCCTGTAGTCCCAGCTACTTGGGAGGCTGAGGCAGGAGAATCACTTGAACCCGGGAGGTGGAGGTTGCAGTGAGCCGAGATCGCACCACTATACTCCAGCCTGGGCCACAGAGCGAGACTCCATCTCAAAAAAAAAAAAAAAAACAAACAACCAATCAACCAAACAAACAGAAAGCACGGAGCAGGTGGAGAATTGGGGAGCATGAGCTGACTCGCCCGTGTGTTGACAGCAGCAGAAGTCGGGTGGTGATGGGCACTCCTGCTTCGCTGTATTGATCAATCCAACTTTATGCATGTTTGGAAAGTTTTGTAAGATGTTTATTTTTTTAAAGGTCAGCTATTACCCATGGTGACAGACCTGAGATCAAGCTGAGCGATCTGGCCCCTGGGCAACCACCAGCCCCATCTCTCCACAGATTGGTTTGAATTGGGGCAAATGCACATTCCTTGAGAGAAGGGAGTTTGGAAAATTCATCCTCTCTGCCTCTTTTCTTTTGCACATGACTGCCCACCTTCCCAGCTCATCTCCTGTCTTTCATCAGCAACTGTCTGTCGGGGAAAAGGTTAGGTCAGATTTTAGTGGGTCATTTCAGATTTTGCAGTAAGAGTTGCTACCATTCATTGAACCCAGATATCACATTATATGTTCTGCATATATTCACTTTAATCTTCTCAATAATACTGAAATGTAGCTTTCTTTTTTTTTTTTTTTTTTTTTCTTTTGAGACGGAGTCTTGCTCTGTCGCCCGAGCTGGAGTGCAGTGGCCAGATCTCAGCTCACTGCAAGCTCCGCCTCCCGGGTTTACGCTATTCTCCTGCCTCAGCCTCCGGAGTAGCTGGGACTACAGGCGCCCGCCACCTCGCCCGGCTAGTTTTTTGTATTTTTAGTAGAGACGGGGTTTCACCGTGTTAGCCAGGATGGTCTCGATCTCCTGACCTCGTGATCCGCCCGTCTCGGCCTCCCAAAGTGCTGGGATTACAGGCTTGAGCCACCGCGCCCGGCTGAAATGTAGCTTTCATAACCCAATTTTATGCTTGAGAAAACTGAGGCTTGGATAGGGTCTGCACTGAGAGAGGCCGAGCCAGGTATGAGCCTGGGCTCCGGCCCCACCCTGCCTGTCTCCCCGGCTCTTGGCCTTCCTGAGCTCTGGCCCCATCCTGCCCACCTCCTCTTCCCTGCAGCCTCCCTGGACTGTGCCCCCACCCTGCCCACCTCCCCGGCCCATGGTCTTCCTGGGCGGTGCCCCTGCCCTACCTGCATCCCTGGCCCTCAGCCTTCCTGAGCTGTGCCCCCGCCCTCCCACCTCCCCAGCTCTCTGTGTGCCAGCAAAGCAGCCCGGCTTCTGCCTCCATAGACACTCAGGTCCCCAGCTGGGCCTGGTCATCCTTGCAGCTGGAAACTCCTAGTGGAGTGAGAGCCCCACGAAGGCCAGGCAGCTAGTGAAGATATCTGAGTTTATTCTTTGATCTCCGAGGTGGTCTGGGGCCGCAGTGTGGACCTGGAAGCGTGCGTGCGCACTCACAGGTGGAATTTGGCTGTTGACTGCACCTGTGCTCCCGCGCTGCCTGACGCCCATTCCTGATTTCTTTGCACTGGCCAGGGCGTGCTGATTTGCTCTGGTTCCTTTTTCATTTCTCTGATGGTCGATGGAAACTATTAGTTCATTTCCAGCGTTGGACGAATGTCAGTTACTTAGCTAGGGTCACGGGTTTTGATGGGAGAATTGGGCTAATGGTAGTGATGCCAGTGATTTCTCAGCTGTCATTGTAGATAGCAGAGTTATTCCATCTCTCACTGAAGGCAGCCCAGTGGATTTTAGTCAAGTTAATTCGAATTGTACTCTAAAGCTAAATGAAATGTTTATTTCTATGTTGGTAAATGGTATAGAAAAAGCTGCTATTGAAATGACATTTATTCATAATTTGGTCTGTTAGGAATATGCACGCTGAATGCTGATTTGTTTACCTAGATGGAATATTGTCTCTTACAGAGATGAAAGCATACGAGATTTCAGTTTCTTATGGTGCGTGTGTGTGTGTGCGCACCTGCTCACACAGGGGAAGGTAGCTAGCAGTGTGCGAGCCCTCACCACGATGAAGGGCTTTCGTAGACATTGCTTCACAATTCTCACACCACCACCTGAGGTTTGTGATACTGTCCCTTTGTTGTCACCATCACTGCAGCTGTTGTTGTTGTGCAGACAAAGTCACTTGGCTTCCTGAGGCCAAGTCACTCATCCAAGGCCGCTGGCTCACAGGGCAGGGGCTGGGCACAGTCTGGTCAGCCCCCAGCCTCCCGCCCGGTGCTTCTCCCTCCCCATGTCTGAGCCAAAGCCTGCAAGTCCTCATGTCGGCACCCACCTGTCTACCCACAGGCACCCCTATGAGACGGCTGGCTCTGTTCTCGGCTCCCCGTGGAACTCCTCCCAGGGCCACCCATGTTCACACACGGACACAGGGACGCCTGGACCCAGGCGGGCCTATGTGTTCATTCCGCAGATAATCAGAGGCACAGATAAAATAAAGCTTCCAGTTGATGGGCACCCAGCAGACAGGGCGGTTAGTTTATGTGGGCTATAGGCAGAGTCGACTGGAAAATTTTGATCACTTTAATTTACTATATCCAGCATGCCTGCTGTATTCGGCCGGCACTTTTATCAAGCCCTGTGAGGCGGTATTGATTTTTTTATTTTCTGTGTAGGATAAGAAGACAGAGAGTTAGGAACAAGAGTGAATGAAGAACTTTCCTAGATTGCTGCTTTCTCCAGCTTATTGCGTGCTGTCGTTTGTGGTTTCGGATGATGGCCAGTGCGTCAGGGCTGCCCGCAGCAATGAGCAGACTGAATAACAATGGAAGGCCAGACGGGAGAGATTGAAAAAGGAGAAAGAGGCCGCTGGAAAGTGAGAAAGTGCATGTGAGAAACAGGAAAACAGGCCGGGCTGAGGAAAAAGTGTCCGAGGTGGAGGTAGCCCCGTCAGCACGTTCCGTTAAAGTCACTGCAAACTGCCAGGACAGTTTTTCATCGAAGAGTCTGGCTGCAAAGTCTACAGGGAGGAGAAGCAAAGCTTCGCTTTATCATTTCCTTCCTTAAATGAACAAAAGAACCTCCACCTCCTCACCCCCAGGAAGCCGTAACACAGCACAAGACAGCACAACACAACAGGGGAGGCAGAGCGGCCGAGGAGATGGGCTTTGGTGCCGTCCTGGATGTGGCTGCCTCAGTGGCACCTGCTGTCCTCACCACGGTCAGGGCCTGCGAGGCTGAACCTGTCTCAGCACACATGCCCGACACTCCCGCGATTCCAACGCCGCTTTCCACTTCCAGCCTTCTGAGGGAGTGTGATGAAATGTGACAAAAACTAGAAGCTAATGTGGGTCATTTTAATAATATGGGTTCTCTTATGTTGTGATGGAAATGGAGACAAGCAGAGTGAGAAACAGAATCCCAGGAGTTTAGTGCTCAGATTTTGACCACCCTGTTCTCCACAGCCCAGCTGACTTGATTTGCTTAACGAGACGGTGTGCTCACTCCCTGCCGTTGTCACCTCTCGCCGCGGGTCCCATGGCCACGCCGTGCTGCCAGGCCCCAGGCAGACAGCACCCTGAGGCTCACGTCCGGTCAGGGGCTCTGCACGGGGACACCGCCCCTGGCTTCCAGAAGCACATTCCAAAGCCAAGATCTCCGGGTCTTGGATGGGTGACGGATGCTCCGCTCTCAGCTTCCCTGGACGTCCAGGAGCAAACACGCGGGCGGGTGAACACGTTCCAAAGCCGAGACCCCTGGGTGGCCCCACGGGTGACAGAGATTCCCCACAGGTGATGGACGTTCCACTCTCAGCTCCTCCTGTGGACGGCCAGGAGCAAACACGCGGGCGGGTGAACACGTTCCAAAGCCGAGACCCCCGGGTGGCCCCACGGGTGACAGAGATTCCCCACAGGTGATGGACGTTCCACTCTCAGCTCCTCCTGTGGACGGCCAGGAGCAAACACGCAGCGGGTGAACATATGGAGGTGTGGGCGCTATGACTAGATGGCACTTAGATGATCCCCAAGAAAACAGCCTGAGTCGTGGGTGCCATGGGTGCTGGGCAACGTGGAACGCTGGCTTTTCAGAGGAGAAACAGAGCCTGGAGAGACAGAGGGGCTTGTGGGAAGTGGTCACTGAGGAAGACGTCAGCATCGCCTGTTCTGCTACACACACAGCCCCTGGAGGCTTCAAAGACACCCGATCAAAGGTGACTGTGCAGCACAGCAGAGCCTGCCATGATGGGACCCTGGGCTTGGAGGGGTTTTGGGAAAAGAAAACAGTGATGCGGTAAATGGTTCAGCTCAGCTGCATTTTGGCTGTCACATTAGAGTGACATGTATCCCGGGATGTTCGAGAGCAGCGGGCTGCACAGCAAAACCAGAAACTTCCGGAATGGGTGAGAGATGACATTTCTAAAAACATGCACACACAACTCTCTTATTTTAAACAATTTTAATTGCAACGGAATCAAATCCCTATAAAAAGCCGGAGTTTTCTGTAGTTATTAGGTCTTTGTTCAGAAGACCCACACGTGTTTCATATTGAATGCCGTTCCCGGGAGATTCTGCTCACGGACGTGTGTGACACAAGCCCTCAGTTTCATTTCAGAGCATGACATGTACACGTTGTCCACAGGGGACCTTGTCTGGGCAGCTACGTGTACAAAACAACGAAGGGCAATTCGGGAGCCCAGTATCTGGGATGTGTCTGTTTTCCAGCTCCGTGAGTTCTGGCTTTTGATGACATGAAGGTTCTCACTGTTTCTGTGCTTCGTCTTTAATTTTGTAAAAAGAAGAACGCAGTGATATGAAATGGACCGTGCACAAAGCCGGTTCGTTCACACATGCTCAGGCTGGCGGCACTAGCGTCCTCTCTAACACGGTTCGTTCACACATGCTCAGGCTG
>NC_045451.1:1156198-1215603 GCF_002776525.5 Piliocolobus tephrosceles
ACGGTTCGTTCACACATGCTCAGGCTGGCCGCACTAGCGTCCTCTCTGACACGGTTTGTTCACACATGCTCAGGCTGGCCACACTAACGTCCTCTCTAACAAACATGCTGGTGGTAGTCCCGGAACAGCTGGCTGGGAACTTTGTATCGCATGAATAGAGTGGAGTTCGGTGTGAAAATGATTTGTAAAACCATGATGTAAAGTTCTCTTTAACAAGGGTTTTGGTAAAGTATGAAGCTGAATCCGAAGTGGTATAAATTAGACTTTAAATTGGACTTACATTAAAATCTTCAGGGTCAACACTGGACTATGAAATAAAGGTAGCTGTTAATCATGCTATAATGAACCCCTGAGACTAAAAATCTGATCTGGAATTTGAAACTCTTGCTTTTTAAACAGCGTATCTTTAATCCGAAAGCTCCGTTTGCTCTGTCAAAGTCAGGTAAAGGAGCCCGCTGTTGCCCAGGTAATCCCTGGTGGTCACTCCCGGAAGGTGCCTGTGTGTGCATTGAGGCCTGATTTGATTGGGGTTAAATTTCAGTTAAATAAAGTTAATGCACGACTTTTTAAAATGTGGCTTGCCAAAGCTATTTATTTTGCACAGAAATTAATGCCTTGTCATCAAATGAAGTTAAGGCCCGGCACCCCCAACCCCGATTCTATTGGAAATCACTGTTGTGACAGGCAAGGGAGGGGTGGACTCCGAGGCGAGTTATGTGCGTCCATATCCAGGGCTTCCTGAACACTTTCAACTTAGTTCTAGAGCTCCAGGAAGCCCAGGCGAAATGGTTTATTTAACCTCGCAGCACTTTGCCGGGAGCTCCGAGGCTCCCTGTCCCTGGAGGCGGGTAAGACTGGAGGAGACGGCCGTCTGTCCTGGGCCGTTTCTGCCGAGACCCGAAGAGGCCGCGGGTCCGGCCATTGTTCCGTCCTGGCTGCATTTGACTCGCTTGGACTCCGGGACCCACACTGCCCTGCAGAGGCACAGAGGCCTGTGTGGACTTAGCAGCTGTATCTGTTGTTGCTTCCCCCCTCCAAGAGTACTTACTTAAAAATAAAGGGCCATGGTGCAAAAAGGAAAGCAGTGATGCAGTAGAAAGTAAAAGCCAATTAACTTTTTGTACTGTGTGTTGTTAAAAATGACTGTGTGTTACCTATTCCCATTTGCAGGTAGAATCTACTCAGCGGAGATAGAAAATCATCTTCTAAGGTGATCTGTGATGCACAGCAGTGATTTTGTCTCACAGGTAAATACAAATTTAAAGTAAGCGCAAGGATGGCTGAAATAATCTCGAAAGGGAGAGAATGTTTCTTCTACTTTTGGAGTTGTGGCGGGCTTGGGTCTTTCTTCAGAAGACCCACGCTGATTACAGCACTGTGATCTATTCTCATTGGAAAGGGCTATTTTACAGTTGAAATAGTTGCTTTATTTACAATACATAGGTTCTGTTATAAAAGACAGCAGGCGCAGTTTGAGGGAAAATGTCACAATTGGGCGAGGAACCATCATGCAACCTTAAAAAAACCGAAGACGCTGAAATATTTTAAAGCCATATGGTAGGCTAACTTCTTGGCGCACTTATTCAGAAATCAATTTCATTTTAAAGCAGAAAAGCCTCATTAAGTGAATATATTAACTTCTCCTTTCCCCACATGTTCCCACCCCATAAGGTAATATTAACTGAAGATTCGGAGTGAAGGAAAACTGGGTCTGTGAGCCGAGGTGGGGATTTTCCTGGGCAGAAATCTGTAGACCTGAGGTGTAGCCGAAATCCTCACAATCATGGACCTTCCTCCTCACTTCAAAATGGGGGTAACCGAGCCTGGTCCATCTATTCTAAAGGATGTTACGTCAGATGAACTAAAGGTAGCCAAAGAGTTTTCGAAACTCTAAAGCACTAGACAGACACAAGAGGTTGCCCCTTTGGTTTCCTTTTCTTTTCGACTCTGTGTGGGAAATTCAGTATTTTCACTGATTAATTGTCCTCAGTAAGACGCACAACCATTTTTTTTTAAAGAAGATTAATGTGTCGCTGTAGCGTCTGGAATCAAAGTGCTATTTGAAAATCTGACCCATCATAACAGTCAGATGCTCGCAGAAAAAGATAACAATGAAAATAATGACAATAATGACAACAATGAATGTTAAACATGGAAATAGGCACATTACCATTATTGCTTAGCATTAGCTGTTGTTAAAGAAAGGAGGACTGAAAAAAAAGGCATTTCTTTCCATTCAAAATACAGACCTGAGCATTGAACTAGAATCAGAAGAAAATACCACTGAAAATGGAATAAATGGCTTCAGTTTACCCAGGGTATTTCTAAACAGTAATGCAAAGATGTAATAGAAATAATTTAGACATATGGATAAGAACCTTCAAATCAATAGCACTAGCAGTGCCACATAGCATATGCTGATGCAATCAAACAGAATTGAATTTCATACAAATGTTGGCAAATCTATATCCGATTATCACAGCAAAACTTCATTTTCATTGATTTATAATGTATTATTATTGTTTCCACCAAACTGCCATAGACAGCCATTCAGCAGCTGCGAAGTGCCTTAAGGGTAAATACAGGGGCTCGGTGATGGGGTGGGATGTAGACATTTAAGAGGCCAATAACTCACGGGGCGGCAGGTGCGACGTCCCAGTGGCTCCCTCCTTCCTCCTTTTAATCGCATTAGATCATTCTTTGAGAGTTTTGATGACATGGGGGCGTACTTGTTTGATATTCATGCATGAATCAGGTCAAAAGAAAGGAAATGTTTTGTAGCATACACACATTTAGCAAGGACGAGGCTGAACAGGTCTGTTAGACACAAGCATGTCTCTGTGCCTATATCCAGTCTGTGTCCAAATCAATAATCCATATCTATATCTACATCTATCACCTCCACGCCTCTCTCTGCCTCTGCCTCTGTACCTATCTGTCTCTATACCTATCTGTGTCATGTGAAGACACTGTTTAGGCTGGTATTATTTTTAGGAGCCCTAACTCCTCCGTGGCCCACTCCTTGCTAAGATTTGCAGTCTGTGTGTCTCACACACCTTTCTTTTAGATGTCTCAGTTGACTGTTCTGTTCTATTGGAATTCCCAGTTGACTATTCTATTCTATTGGAATGAGAGATTTTTCTTCCCAGCTTCTGCTTCCCTGGACATCCGTGACCACAGGACACTGTTTCTGGCATCGTCTCTGCAGCATGGTTCTGCTCTTTTGAACAGGGATTCTATGAACAGTGATTCTCCTTGTGAACTTTTTTAAGAAACAGAAATGGAATTAATAACAATGAGTTAGGCTATTATGTTAAGGTTTTAGCTCGTGGCTGTACAAAATAAAGCAGAAATCTGTGTATCATTTGTATTCTTTCTTTGTGTCTGTCAGGTTGACATGTCACCTTCCTTCCCTGTGTCTCCCTCCTGTTGTTGTCAGCCGGCGTCGCCTGTATGTACATATCGTGTGTGGAGTCACGTGTGTGGCCTTCTTTGTGTCTGGCTGCTTTTGTGCTACATGTTTTAGAGAGTCAGCTTTGTGGTCATGCATGTCACTGCTTGTTCCTTTTTATTGCTGAGTCTTTTTTTTTGTTTTGAGACAGAGTCTCGCTCTGTCACCCAGGGTGGAATGCAGCGCTGCGATCTTGGCTCATTACAGGTTCCACCTCCTGGGCTCAAGCCATCCTCCCGCCTCAGCCTCCTGAGTAGCTGGGACCACAGGTGTGCACCACTACACCTGGCTAATTTTAATGCTTTTTGTAGGGATATGGTTTTGCCATGTTGCCCAGACTGGTTTCCAACCCTGGATCTCAAGCGATCCACCTGCCTTGGCCCCACAAAGCACTGGGATTACAGGCGTGAGCCATGGCGCCTGGCTGCTCAGTCATTTCTGATTCTTTTTCCATTTCTCCTGCGGCTTCCTTTTTCTGAGGTATGGGGGCTGAGGTCTAGTTTAAAGGATGAAGGGGTTATAGGATAAACAAAGGAGTTTTAGAAGCAACAAAATCCCACACTGCCACTATTTGCTAAAGTGACGGTGACCATCATGTGACTGACCTTGGTCCCCCCCCGACGTCTCCACTCCCTCCTCTCTCTCATGATCTTTCTACCCCACTGCTCTGTGCGTTCTCAGCGTACCCCAAGGCCTCTCTGACCCCTTTCTTTCTGCCTTTGGCCTCCACTCTGCCCCAGCCCAGAAGCCCTGGCATGCTCTGTGGCTGCTCCTCTTGGGCCCTGGGTGTGAGCTACTCTCTGGTGGAAATCGCATCCTCCGTGTAGGGACGATGGACTCACTTCACGACACAGAACTCAAGACACCATCTCCATGGCGTCTTTCCCCTGTGCCTCTGAGATCTGCATTCTGTTCCCAGAGAGACCCGACTGAATGCCGTGTTTACGGGTTAATTGTTGACTTCTCTGCCGCCCTTTGCTAGGCCCCACGTTCCTGCAGGGCGGGGAGTGCCTGCTCGTGTTTCAATGTCCAGGTACCCAGAGAGCGGCCTGGAGTGGGCAGGTGGACACCCACGGCTTGTGGCTGCATGGGGTGGCCGGTCCTTGGACTGTTTTTCTTGGGTGCTCCTCAAGAACATTGTGAAGTTACTTTGTCCACGTTTTAACATCGTGAAACTTTACACATTTCTAAATTGACATCTAAGTTTTTTCCACCGTGTTTAAATAGTTGCAAAGATGTAATTCCCATTATATTGAGACACATATTGATCTTTTAAAGTTAAACTTCTACAATACCTTTAAAATCTATCTTATGGAATCTAAATACTATAGTAATTTGATACATGCTAGCTATTGTCCACTGAAACATACATATACAGGCTCCTCTTGACAGCTGGAAGGTTAATATTGTCTTTTTCTTTTAAACATGTATTTCTGTTTCTCTCCGCAATAGAAATGCACCCCAATGCTATGTAGATAATATGTTTGAAGTTTCTTGTCCATTATCTTACACTTCTCTGCCACAAAAATTTGCGTGTAGCTACAATGAAAATAATAGTAAAAGTTTTATGTCCTTAAGGCTCTATTTTTTTTGGTATTAATATAATTATCATTAGTGCATACCTAATAAAAAAAGATTGTAAAATTTGATCAATAATTATTAATAATCTTAATAATTATTAAACATGATCAGAAGTATGTTTATTAATGGGATGGATACAGCTTTTCCCTCCTACTTAGTCATATATTTGTGGGTAAATATTCCTCATTGCTAGAATGGGATAGTGTTTATCTGCAAACCTACTCCTGTTTTCTGTGTTTGTAGATGTAAATACCGAGAAATATAAGTGAATAGAAATGGGAGGAACTTCATTGTATAAACAGCACTCAACGCTTTGGTCTCCTTCTGAGTTACACGCCAATGTTCACGCGGTGGTCTTTCACCAAAAGGATTTCTGATGATCGATCAGCCCAGGGCTCAGGTAGGTGCTCCCTCCACCTTGCTGGATGCAAAGATTCAGAAACCGTCCGTCTTGTAAAAGCTCGTTGTCACGAGCCCCAGTGGCGCTCAGGTCTGTGGATCTGGTGGCACTGTCGCCATTTTCCCGCTGCTACCTGAAGCTCGCTGTCACCCAGAGCCAGCGTGTGTGAGACTCAGAGGGGCAGGTGGGGGGGGTTCACTGTCACCCAGAGCCAGTGTGTGTGAGACTCAGGGGGGGGGGGGGGGGGGGGTTCACTGTCACCCAGAGCCAGCGTGTGCGAAGCTTGGAGGGGAGGGTGGGGGGGTTCACTGTCACAGGCACATTCTCAAGCCAACCGGTGTGAGGCAGGAGCAGAGGGGACACTGAGGACCTGGGTGCTGATCACCCCAAGGCCATCCGTGGCACAAACCCTTTGAGAGCTGTGGGCTTTCCTCTGCTGTCCTCTCACTGAAGGGCCCCAGCTTGTCTCACTCCCAAAGACGTGCTTTGTTCGGGAGCTTCATCAGTGGGGTCCTTCACTACTTGCCATCCGTCAAGCACCTTCGCTATGCTGACGGGTGACTCTGCTGTGCAGAAACCCCTTCCCTAAAGTGACCCAACCGTGAATGAATGAGAAACCCACAGAACACGGAATCTTGTGAAGATCTTTGCCAGTCAAAAAAAGTGGCTGGAGGTAACCACCTTTACACATCCTGTAATTCTACCGGCCCATTCATTCATTCATTCTTTCCTCATCTGTTTATTCCTCAGGCAAGAGATGAGTGGGGTGAGGTCAAGGCTGGGGATGTTTATTCCGGAAACATTCATCAACAACTCCCATGGGTCAGGCATGCAGCCGTGGGCAAGAATGACAAAGAAAACATGGTTCTTATCCCTAAAGAGTTCGAAGTCTAGAGGCAGGTGGGTGCAAATGTCTGTAACCGCAGCTTTGTGTCACTGGCAAGACAGCGACAGGTGTGGAGTTCTCAGCGCCGCTGGGATGGAAAGGGAGGCTGGATGGCGTTTCCTGCCAAAGACGCTCTCCTGGATGAGCCCTGAAGACCACAAAAGGCACGGGCTAAGGGCGGAGGCTGGAAGTGAAAGGGGGCGCCCACAGACCACAGGTGGCCGCTGTGGTTTGGTTTAGATGAGACGCCAAGTTCAAGGCAGGGGGTGGCCCAGACGAGCCTGGGAGGTCACAATGCCAAGTCTGCACCACGTGGAAGGGCTTGGAGCTCAACCCGAGGGCAGTGAAGAGTGTGAAGGAGTGGTCCGATCAGACGTGTGACTGACTTTTTGTGTCTATGAACAGGCTAGATTGACATGGTACATGGCGTTGAGTCAGAGGATTCCTGATGACATAATGGAAGGTAGCGGGAGCTGCGGGTGATGGGGGGAGAGGAAAATTAGAGGGAGTCGGAACTGGCAGGGCGCCATCATCAGATGGTTTGGGGAGAGACATTAGGGACAGGGAATTACCCGAATGTCTTCAAATATTTAGCTTGGGCAAGTCCTTCCAAGAGATCTATAGGCAACACGTGACGATGATGTCTGCTAGGGATGCCTTACGGTTCCTGTGCCCGGTGGGCATGAAGGTGGAGGTGTTGGAGCCTGCTCTGAAGATGGATGTGAACGTGGTCAGCCACCGGGTGGTACTGACGCTGCTGGAATGAATGGCATCACTGAAGGAAGCAGCAAGGAGAGAACCGGGCTGAGGCTTAAATTCAAGGGATTTCTGGCTCGAGAGTGAGTGGAGAGACAGTGAGACCCTCAGCATCTGCTCTGGGAGGTTGGGAAGATGAGGATGGCGAGACTTCCTGGGAGACAGAGTCCCGAGAACTGTGGGTGGAGGAATAGGACTGGGAGGGCTCTAGGGTTGGAGGCTCGTGCACGGTTAAGGGACACGAGGGGGCAGAAAGATTCTGACTCAGACTCCCCCACTTTGTGGTTTCCAGTTGTTTTAAGACAGCAGTGCTCACACATGTTTCTGTGCTGAGGACGCAGGGAGCAGGGACTCCTCCATCAGGCAGGGAGGGGTGACGGATGGGCATGGCCTCAGCGGGCAGACAGATCTCTGTGGCTGCTTGGGGGCCGTGGTGTGACGGGGAGTGGACAAGACATGGGATTCTTGGGATGTGGAGCCTGAAGGCGTTGAGGGCTGTTCCTCAGGCAAGAGATGAGTGGGGTGAGGTCAAGGCTGAGGATGCAGAGCTGAGAGTCAACAGAATCATCGAGGAGTGTCTGATGTGCTGAGAACCTTTAACATCCACGAATGAGTGAGTGGTTAAATTTACATTTTTCTGCAGAAAAAAACTTTTTGAATCCACCGACCCTAACTGATGACCCTCCGCTTTCCCATTTGTGTGTGTGTGCACGTGTGTGCGTGTTTGCGTGTGTGTATATGTGCATGCTCGTGCGTGTGTGTGAGTATATGTGTGAATGTGTGCATGTCTGTGTGTGAGTGTGCACGTGTGAGCGTGTGCATGTGTGGGTGTGCGCATGAGTGTGTATGCACACGTGTGTGTTTGCCCGTGTGTGTGACAGATCATCCCAAGAATCCCATGTCTTGTCCACTCCCCGTCACACCACAGTCCCCAAGCAGCCACAGAGATCTGGGACCCTTTTTATGACTTCAGTTCATACACGTGTTCTCTATTAACTCCACTTAGCCCATTTTTTGAGAAGTTTGCAATAAAGAAAGTGGTCGGTGAAAGAGCTACAATTTAACCAGCATCATTCATTAACCAGGATCATTTATTAACCAGGCAGAATCCATAGTAGGTTTCAACTCTCATAATTAAACTAAATCGACTCAAGAATTCCTTTGTCTACATTTGGCCTGGTTTCCTGGGTATCTCTTATTCCTGTGAGGCAGAAACCAGACGGTAACTCGATGATGTATTATTTTGGAAATGCATTTTTGTTATGGGCATCAGAGTCACCGCTCAAATCAGCAACAGTTTTTTATCGAGCAGGCATAGTTTAGACCGCATGGCATCATGTATGTGGTTTTAGAAAACACAGGTTCAAGCTCTCTCTTCTCTGGATCGAGGTTACAGTCTAATAAATGAACCTTAGTTTAGAAATGACTTGATAGACATCTGGCCAGATGAATGCACCTGGGATCCTCTCGCTGGGAGGAAGGCTAACTGGGGGGGGCGGGGGGGGGGGGGGGGGGGGATGGTGCAGGAATGTAACACCCCTTCCTAGTTCCTGTCAACTCCTCCACCATCCTGGAGTTATGGGATTTTACTTCTTCTCGGTGAGTGCTTTTGAGGTTTAAAGGGTTTTGTTTAGGTGACTGGTTGGAGGTGACTGGTTGGAGCACAGCGGAAGAGTCATTGCTCTATCACGCGTGATAAGAGGAAAAAGGGATGCGTGGCTCAGTTCTAGCTCCGTTTTGCTCTCATCACCTACAATGCAAGCGTCAAGCTATTGTGTTAGATAGAAAATGCCTGTTCCTTGACGGGGTTCAGATGATGCCTCTACTTTGTACAACTGCTGGTTGCATGAAGTTAATCCTAATCAGGTCAACAAACAATGGTTTCTTTGGGATTTGGAAGCAGTTTTAAAGTTTGTAATGACAGTGTCATTGATTAACAGGTCTAGAAGGGGGTGACTGCCTTATCCCGGAAGATGTACAAAAGGCCATATTTTGAGATTGGATTTGGATCTTATCCCCATCTTTATTTTCACTCACATGGAGTTGCAGTGAATGAGGAGCTTGATTTGAAGTGAGCAGACCTTGACGCTCCTTGACTCAATCTTGGACAAATTACTTAATTTTCACATGGTGTTGATACACCTGCCTATGTCTAGGACAAACCAAGAAACACTGTACACTTGTTCATAGAAGCCCGAACTGTTGGGGATCATGATAGATACTCCACTGAGGTTACATTTTCCAGTGAATTAAATCCTGCTTCCTCAAGGGCGAATCTTAAAATTAAAAAGAATCTTTAAAGACATATTAAGAGGGATTGCTCGAGCCCAGGAGTTTAAGATCAGCCTGGCATCATCGCGAAAAACCTCTACCAAAACCAAAACCAAACAAAAAACACCAAGCCCCAAAATTAGCCAGGTGTGGTGGTGCATGCCTGTGGTCCCAGCTACTCTGGAGGTTGATGTGGGAGGATCACCTGAGCCCTGGGAGGTCCAGGCTGCAGTGAGCTGAGATGGTGCCGCTACACTCCAGCCTGGGAGACAGAGTGAGATGCTGTCTCAAAAAAAAGAAAAGAAAAGATGAAAAGAAATACTGTGTTGTACATTGCTGATGAGGGTTTCCTGAGATACACTGCAAGTTTTCTTCTTTCCTGAAGTGGAGACGATGAAGATGAGGGGGTGTTTTCGAGATGACTGTGCAGGTTCCCCTGAGTGCGTGCCAGCTGCAGAGGACCAGCCTCTTCTCTGGAGCCGGACGTCCCATACACTTCTGTCCTGTGAGCCCCCAGACCTCTGACCACCAACCACCCTGCTGGTTTTAACTCACGGTGGGTTGGGGGCCGGCGAGCCAAGGACTGTAAAGAGGTATGTGTCAACATGGAGGCGCTGGGGGACGGCTGGGGAGCCACAGGGTCCACCCTCACTCTCAGCCTGCCGTGGCTGCCTGCCAGCCCCCTGCCCTGTCTTGCCCTCCTGCACTCACAGGACTGGGCGTGGGTGCTTCCTATCTTGTATGATTCTATAACTCCATAATTTAATTAAATAGCATCCATACTGATGAAATATGAGTAAGGGAATAGGGGCATTTTTACTTCTATGAGAACTTAGTTGAAAGTTTAGAAAAGACTAAAAAAATAAGTTGCTAAAAATACTTACTGTTCCATCAGGTTTGGTGAGGCAGCAGTGAAAGGTCTGAAAAATGATGCAAGTATAAATGGACTCTGCTGTCTTGTTTCTTTGAAAGTGTTTTAAAAATCTTTGTCCACTTTAAGATAAACCAAAAATGAGAATCATAAGAAATGCATTTTGACTGTGGTTTGTGCAAATGGTGGCATTACTATTACCCACTTTACAGAGAAGGCTTGGGCCGTATACCAGAAGGCTGGTGAATGTATGTACACGTGAATGTTTAAGATGAAAACAAACTAAAGTTAATAGAAACGAAAATGATGTCTATGTATCATTTATCCATCGATTTATCATCTATTGACTATTTATTAACTATCAAATATCTATCCATCCATCTATCATCTATCTACCTGTCTGTTATCTTCCTGTCTAGCTATCATCTACCTATCAATCCATTATCTATAAACTATTTATCTACCATCTAGCTACCTATCTTCTATCTATCTATCTATCTATCTATCTATCTATCTATCTATCTATCTATATCTGTCTATCTATCTCTGTCTGTCTGTCTGTCAATCATCTCTCCATCTATCATCTATCCATCCATTTGTCATCTATCCATCCATCCATCAGTCATCTACCTGCAATGTGTCTATTGATCTGTCATCTGTCATGTATCTATCATCTGTCCAGAATGACCTCATACTTTCGCCCCATGCTCTGTCGACTGGCCAGCCTGCCCGGAATCTGTCTGCTCTGATTCATCTCCTACAGACTGTGCTTGCACAGCAAATGGCAGAAGGAAAGGCCAAGAGTTTTGAGTTCAAGTGGACCTGGGTTCAAGTGTTGACTTTCCCACCGACCTAGCACTTTTATGATTTGGGGCCAGTTGCTGCGGCTCTTCAAGCCTTTGTTCCCTTATCTAGATAATGAAGATAGTAATTCCTATTCTGTTGAGTTTGATGAGATGTAGAATTTTAATAGTGTGTTTGGCTCATAGGTGCTCCATAGACCAGGTGGTGACGATTACTCAAGTCACCTTGGAGACATGCTCTGTGGCTGAGGTGGCCTCACCCTGGCTGCCTCTGAGGCTCAGGACAGGTGTGGGGCCGCAGTGGTGCTACCTGCTGAGTGGGGGTTAGGGTGTGAGGGGCCGTGCTGCTGCAGGGTACTGGGATGTGCTGCGGCCATGGCTGGACCAGGACAGGGTGAACGCTGAGCGCCCTATGCATGCGTCCCCGCCCCACCCCCCGTCATGTGGGTGAGAGTGAGGAGCCAGGATTTGCATCTCTGTGATACAGAAGAGGTAGAGAAGAGCACCACACACACATTGGGAAAGGAAAGGGCTCGGCCAGCCCTGCAGCTCCATGGCTCCGCTGTGCCGAGTGCTTGGCGCCCACCTAATGCTTCCATGCACCATCCCTCTGAAGAATCTGGCATCCCTGTAAGGCCAGGAATATCGTCCCACTTGGCAAACGAGGAAACAGAGACTCAGAGACGTGGAGGATTTGCATTTGCCCTGGAATTCCTCCAGAGCGGATGGTTGCAGGCTTGCCGAGGACGTCTCACTGAGCCCTGCTGGCCACGAGGCACACAGGCCAAGAGCGGCTGCCCAGGAGGCTGGCGCCACAGAGCCCAGCCCCACTGCCTCGCAACGGCTGATCCCTACAGCCATGTGGAGGCTGAGACAGGTGGGGTGGCCTTGAAGACCGCATGGCTGGATGGTCTGGGTGCCACACCTGAGCTGTACATTCAAGCTCAGAGATTCTGCAGTCCCAGGTGCATGGCTCTGAGCCTGTGGCAAAGCCAAGGGAGATTATTCTGCAATGGCCTTGAGAGGGCCTGAAGGTCACTGGAAGGTCACTGCATCTTCCACACACTCTTCATGTCTTCCCTCAAGGCCCCACCGTTTTGTCCTCAAGGTGCACCTTTAGCTCTGATGTGCGTGGGAACACCAAGGTCCACACAGTGCTGTGAGGACGCTGCTCTCACACAGCTCATCTGAAGCCAGCCTCTCCCTGCCAAGTCCTGCCTCTTGTTTTCGTACAGTCAGAATAGATGTGTAATGAATAACGACTCATTTTCAACACAGAGCCTTGGAACAGACCAATTTTGCACGTTGTGGTTCTGTGCTTGCACTCTTAAACAGAATGTGTTGGGTTTTGGCAGCGAGTCTGCAGAGATCACTAATATTCTGCACATATCAGTTTAGAAATTTTCGATGAATGAGGGGAAATGCGGATGCGAAGCTGTGAGGTCACCTGGGTTTGTAATTGCCTGCTCGCTGCCTTGCGGTGATAACACTCAAGAAACGGTTCCAAGACGAGGCTGTCAGGAGCAAACGGAACACAGAACGGATGCAGGTGGTTACCTGGAGCTGCTGCACTGACGCGCAGAGAGACCTGCAGAGGCGCAGCGGGGAGCTTGGCACAGACAGGAAGCCGCGGGGAGGGCACAGACTGCACCGACCTCAGGCAAAGGAACCACAGGCGGCTGGGCCACTCGTGCAGGGAGGAGGCACGCGCAGTTGTGTGCGTGCCGCATCTGCAGGAGCCTGGACCATGCTGGGGTTTGGCTTGGAATGGCTTTTGGAGTCTGTGCCCTCCACCAGGGGCCTGTGCCAGTGAGGGGTGGCCCTGGCAAGGGGACTGGACGCCTGTGAGCATCACTGGTCAAATGCGAGGGAGGACGCAGCAGCAGCCTGCAGCCCCAGAACAGGGAAGCCAGGTGGAAAATGGGCAGCGATGGTGCTTCCAAGGCAGCTGCTCTTACGGGAGCCCGGCTTTCCTCCCGCCATGGAGTTTGGGGAAACATGAAGCAGGAAAACAGCGGCTTTCTGTGAATTGAAAAATGATGTCCTTTGGCGAGCTGGCTGGCTTACACGGAGTGGAGGCCTGAGCTCCACAGCGGCTGGCTCCTGCAAGCCACACCTGGCGGGGATGTCCAGAGACCAGCAGGAGGGGGGCCTGCACCCCTCCCAGCTGGAGAAGAATGAGCGTGGCGCAGGCAGCACAGGGCTGGCATTTGCCGTGATCCTTGGGGCCCAGCTCCAGAAGAATAAAGAGAATAAACCTTTCTGACTTCTTGCCATTATTCTCTGGTGGAGGCCGTTTTAAAGTTTTACCCTCGGGCCGGCTCTTTGTGGAGCTGGGATGTGAACGTGGCTGGCGGGATGTCAGGTTCCCGACCTTCACAGGTGGGGAAATCTTTGGGAGTCTGGCAAGGCTTATCCACCCCTCCCAGAAGAATTTAAAAATGCACAAAATAAAATACACAGAACTACCAGGGAATCAGATTGAAATACAATTAGTATGATAATTTAAAAAGTTGACAGAACAACACATACACTTTTAATGGATGCATTATGTGACCACACCCAGCCGTGAGTCTTGCGGCCACCAAACTGGAAGCCGTGGCACAGACATCTCAGGTGGGAGGGAGAGACCTGTGACTTCCTTCTGCTGAGGGCGCAGGTCCTGTAACTACTGCAGTACATTGCCTGCTTTTGTCATCGAAGACATTCGAAATCTCAGTTTGAGGTCGGTGAAAATGAAGATGAATTTTTTCCCCATCTGTGGCTTTTGGGTCATCTGGGAAGAAGATGCCAAAATGAAATTAGGCACTGAAAGCTTTCCTGATGGGGGTCCCTGTGAGCAGGGGTGGGAGTGGGGGTTGCCCAGCCACGGTGAAGGTCAAGGGTGGAGAGCAGACTGTGGGGAGGAGCACTGAGGAGGAGCCTTTGGCTGAGCGGAACCCTGGAGCAGAGACACCTGACCCCAGAGTGCACGCTGGGCACACAGCCCAGCTCACAGCCCACAGTGCCAGCAGAAGCTGGAGCAGCCCGCGGGAGTGTTTCCCGGGTGCCCTCGGCTGGGTCAGAGCCTCCTTGACCCCTGCTCCCGGGAGGGAGGGCTGAGTGCACGCTTTGCAGTCACGCACCGGCCCATGACGGAACCCTCAGTTTAGATTCAGTTCCAGACTCCTCGTGTAGGGAAAGGTGGAGTTTGCACACGTGTGGGCCCTGGAAGACCCAGGAACAGCTGTGGCTGCTGGGCAGGTGAGGCAGGCATCACGGATGGTGCAGAAGGGAAGCTCCTGGCCCAGCCACATGTGCACAGACACGCATTTCCATGGCCCCAGAGTGGAAGGAAGTGCTTGGCAGGGGATCTGGAGAGTCGGATGAGAGGGGTGTGGAACAGTGGGGCTGCCTTGAGGCCTGGCCTGGTCCCCACATGCACTGTGCCCTTGGCGCTGGGCAACTGCTCTCGGCCAGGATAAATCCCATCTTCTTTTCCTTCTTCCACGTTATCAAATCCTTGTCTGTTTTGTGCTGAGATGTTACTGGTCAATCTGGTGGCTCAGGAGCCAAGTCCATGGAGATTTTTGAATTTTAATGCATAGTTCCCTGAGCTGTGATTTTGGAATCGTCAGTGAAAGAATTTCAGAAACCACAGGAGCCCTCATAGAGTCCCACGGGCTCTGTGCGTGGCTGGGCTTCCCTCCGAGCTGTGTCTTGCTCTGAGTCACTCTGGTCACCGCTCTGCTGGGAGGGTGGTGGGCCTGGTTCTTGGGAGGGCAGAGGCAGCCATGGGAGTAGGTGCAGGGCCTCAGAACAGGAGAGCCTCTCCCGTACAGCCCTGCACTCTCACCCTTCACGTGGAAATGACTTTGGACAGAGGGCAGCAATAGCTGTGTCCATCACTGGTTGAAAAACCCCAAATCTTGAAGATTTGTATGTGTTGGAAGACTTGTTTTTGGCTGTGTGGCTGTCTATTATGATTGCAGGGTTGTTTTGAAAACATGTTTTTACTGATTTTTGTTATAAACGTGTGTTTGAGCAAATATCCGTCTTCGTTTCAGCAGTCAAATAGTGGTTACAAATGAAGCTGCTCTTCACACCAGTTCCAAGGACCAACTGGGCACTAAGAGGGCCTGGGGCAGGGGCTGGAGGCCTGGGGTGGGAGCTGGAGATTCTGGGTGGGAGCAAGAGGTCCTGGGGTGGGAGCAGGAGGCCTGGGGTGGGAGCTGGGGACCTGGGATAGGAGTTGAAGGCCTGGGACAGGAGCTGGAGGCCTGGAGCTGGAGCTGGAGGTCCTGGGGTGGGAACTGGAGGCCCTGGGATAGGAGCTGGAGGGCCTGGGGCTGGAGCTAGAGGCCTGGGGTGGGAACTGGAGGCCTGGGGCTGCAGCTGGAGGGCCTGGGGCTGGAAATGGAGGCCTGGGGTGGATCTGGAGGCCCCAGGATAGGAGCTGGAGGGCCTGGGGCTGTGGCCTGGGGTGGGGGTCAGGCAGTGCTCCCCAGGTAGTGCTCTCCATTTTGGCTGGTGGCCTGTAAATATTTTATGCCCTGATTTGCTGATTTCATGGTGTGTATTTCATTGAGCTGTGGCTTGTTTTCCAACGTCATGCTTTGGTTTCTAGAAATAATGATGTTCTAATTTGCAAACATGTAAAAGGAACCATCATTTTTCAAAATCTAGGAGAGTCAGATGAGAGGGGTGTGGAACAGTGAGGCTGCCTTGAGGCCTGCCTTGAGGCCTTGTCCATGGGGTAGGTAGACACCCTCATATCCGAGAATTCCAGAACATTCACACACATCGCCAAGAGGCTTGGCCTGGAATTCTCGGATATGAGGGTGTCTACCTACCCCATGGACAAGCTGCTCGGGAAAGCAATGCCAGTGCATTAATTGAGCGGTGAGTGCAGTGAGTTGACACTATGTTTTATAGATACCTAACTGAAAACGTATTAATTGAGATTTTGTGTAGTTTGAGGGATGGAAACAAAGATCAGGCTCCTCCAGCTAATAAAAAATGTAGCAATGCAGCACATATCCATGGTAAAGATGTCACAGTGAGCATCTAAAATTGATTTAGGGCTGGGCACGGCGGCTCAAGCCTATAATCCCAGCACTTTGGGAGGCAGAGGTGGGCAGATCACCTGATGTTGGGAGTTCGAGGCCAGTCTAACCAACATGTAGAAACCTTGTCTCTACTAAAAAATAAATACAAAAAAATTTAGCAGGGCGTGGTGGCACAGGCCTGTAATCCCAGCTACTCAGGAGGCTGAGGTGGGAGGATTGCTTGACCCAGGAGGTTGAGGCTGCAGTGAGCCGAGATTGTGTCACTGCACTCTAGCCTGGGTGACGGGGTAAGACTCTGACTCAAGAAAAAGTTTTACTTAGCTCATTGTATATAGGCTTATATTATGACACGTTCCAAAGACGCATTCGAGGTTGTGGGTCAGAGCACAAGACATTGAAAGAATAAATAGAAATATCAGCACAAGGGGAAGCAGAGTCAGGAAAGATGAGATGGAAACGTGTTGTTCCCAGAGGGACACACGCAGCCCACGGGCGCTGTGAAGACCCGAGGCAGGCAGGACCGTGCGCTTCCTGGCAGTCAACAAAAATGACATCCAGCTTCTTTCAAGATTTACAGCTGACTTGTGAATTATCAGTATGACCAGATAAGTATTGAATTGTCTTTATTATTTATACTAGTGAATAATGTTGGATCCATATTTCTAACATTTCTATAAGTAACATCACATTATCCACTTGAATAACAAAATATCAGTTGCTCAGTGACACTGTGTTGATGCTGGAGGAAAAAGTATCTCATTCTTCACAGAGAGAATGTTGTACGTTTCTTGTTCAGTGTGTGCTTTTGGTCCAATCTAAGGTAGCTAGGCAACAAAACCTGCTTTGTAGAGCTTACTTCTGGTGGGCACTCCACCCTGCAGCCCAGGGGCACCGCCCCACCCGGTTCAGGATGGGACGACCTGTTCGGAGTGCGAAGGTCCCACGATTCCGTCCTTCTCTGTCCTCAGGACTGTAAAATTGGCTTTATTTGGCATTTTCTCAAAATGGAGGTGGAAAAACATGCTGAGACTATGCTTAGATCACAAGTGCTGTTACTATTACCTGCCTGTTTCTTGTTGAATGTGTGTTATTCAGGAAGGCAGACTACCTAAGAATATAAATCTTATTTTTCTCGTTAAGAATCTGTGATTTGGAAGAAGTCAAACAATATATTCTATTTTTTAGCTTTTCAGCCCAAATGTAATCATGAAATCAAGGTGTCCACTGCATGAAAAGTGAACTAAGAAATGGCACACTTTTTTTTGAGACGGAGTCTCACTCTGTCGCCCAGGCTGGAGTGCAGTGTTGCGATCTTGGCTCACTGCAAGCTCCGCCTCCCCGGTTCAGGTGATTCTCCTGCCTCAGGCTCCTGAGTAGCTGAGACTGCAGGTGCCCGCCACCACACCTGGCTAATTTTTTGTATTTTTAGTACAGACGGGGTTTCACCGTGTTAACCAGGATTGTCTCGATCTCCTGACCTCGTGATCCGCCCGCCTTGGCCTGCCAAAGTGCTGGGATTACAGGCGTGAGCCACAGCGCCCGGCTGAAATGGCACACGTTTTTAAGATCTTTACAGCACTCTACATTTCTTTTTGCTGAAGAAACTAAATGTATTTAAGGTATGTTTTTAAGAGTTTTAATATTTAAATATGAAGAATAGAAAATCTTTTACCTGAAGGTGCAGCGTCTTAAATACTGCTCTTTGTTGACATTCGATTGGAAGCAGGGAGCCGTCATTAGGAACCATATATTTTTAGGAAATCTTGCACTTTTAAGCAAATCATTTTCTCAGGCTGCATGTGTTATGTTGGAATTATAAGTATGTCTAAATTAAGATATAAATCTCCAACACAGGAGCCATCTTTTCATTATATCTCATAGAAGACTGTGCACATTGTTGCTACTCAATTAACTAATAATAATAATACTAACAATAATGTAGCAATAGTCAACTTCCATTTGGTCACACATCCTGCATATACAGTCATTGTGAAAGCATATCATCTCTTAGATTATGTGTTGTGCTCAGATAAAATGTGTCATCATCACGAAATTAGAGTTAATGGCAGGAAGGGGACCTCTTTGATCAGCCCCTCCAAGGCCCTCTGCACACCTCTTAAGTGTACCTCATTATGAATTCATTTTAAGCTTCACTGAGTCCCAGAAATTAATTTGACATAAATTTCATCGTAAGACTCTGGAAACTTTAATTTCAAAGGTAATGCTAAAGTAGGATTTTCTCCCCGTGTTCAACACAAATACTTTAGACAGATATCAAAGGGCAGGTTGAGTGTACCAGCCTCAACATTTTCTTCCAAAATGACTCTCATTTAGTAAACATTTAATTTTGCATTTATCTCTCACCTGTATTTCTAAAGCATTTTCTGATATCTGGTCTCCTTGATCTCAGCAGGATCATGATGTGAAACAGTGCCTTGTCTGCTGGGGCCAGCACAGGAACGGAAACGTGGAAACGCGAGTCTCCGGCTATCCGGCTTCAGCAGGCCCCGTGTTCTTCCCTTCAGTGAACATGCACTTATACGTGCGACTCCTTCCCTCTCCAGGTCACACTCACACTCCTTTTAACTTGAGAGCTTCTGTTTTCACCCCTGGGATATTCCGGGTTCTTATGCAACCCCTTTTTCTTTCTATTTGCTGTTTGGATTCTTACGGATGCCTTCTTTTTCCTCATCCGTATTTTTTATCCTCATTCTTTTTTTTTTTTTTTTTTCTGAGACAGGGTCTCACTTTGTCGCCCAGGCTGGAGTGCAGCGGTGTGAACATGGCTCACTGCAGCCTCAACCAGGCAGGCTCAAGTGAGCCTCCCGCCTCAGCCCCCTGAGTAGCTGGGACCACAGGTGTGTGCCACCATGCCTGTCGAATTTCCTCATTCTTCATATTTTTATATTTGAGACAGTCTTGTTCTGTCACCCAGGCTGGAGTGCAGTGGTATATCTCGGCTCACTGCAACCTCCACCTCTGGGTTCAAGAGATTCTTCTGCCTCAGCCTCCCGAGTAGCTGGGAATATGGATGTGTGCACCACCATGACCAGCTAATTTTTGTGGTTTTAGTAGAGATGAGTCTTCGCCATGCTGGCCAGGCTGTTCTTGAACTCCTGACCTCAGGTGATCCTCCCGTCTTGGCCTCCCAAAGTGCTGGGATTACAGGCGTGAGCCACCGTGCCCAGCCTCCCTCCCACTTTTTTTTTGAGACAGGATGTCATTTTGTCTCCCAGGCTGGAGTGCAGTGGCACAATCTCGGCTCACTGAAACCTCTGACTCCCAGGTTCAAGTGATTCTCCTGCCTCAGCCTCCCCAGTAGCTGAGATTACAGGTGCGTGCCACCACGCCTGGCTAGTTTTTTGTATTTTTAGTAGAGACAGGGTTTCACCTTGTTGACCAGGCTGGTCTTGAGCTCCTGACCTCAAGTGATCCACCCGCCTCGGCTTCCCAAAGTGCTGGGATTACAGGCATGAGCCACCGTGCTCAGCACTTTTTTTTTTTGCCTTTTTCTGATACCTTCTGGAAGGTACTTTGACCCAACTCTTCCTCACTATTCCTCCTTCTATTCTTTTATAATTCTTGGATGTGTCTACAGTATGTGGAACAGGTGGGCAGGAGTTTCCAAGAGAGAAAACCTCCGTGCGGGGCAGAGCTTTGGGCAAGGGATTCTTGCGGGAGAAGAGCAGGCAGCACCTGGAGAGACAGAGCTCTTCTTCTGGGGCTTGGAGGGTCTTGAACGTGAGCCGACAGGTTTTAGACTTTTTTACTTGCAAAACTTTAAAAACACACAAATATGCATAAAGAAAAAACATGACAATAATAAAAAAAATTCTACAATTGGAGGTAACTGTTACCTTTTTTTTTTTTTTCCTTTCTAGACAGGGTCTTTCTCTGTCACCCAGGCTGGAGTGCAGTGACACAATCATAGCTCACTGTAAGCTCGAACTCCTGGGCTCAAGCCATCCTCCTGCCTCAGCCTCCCCTGTAGCTGGGACCACAGGCATGTACCACCACACTCAGCTAATTAAAAAAAATTGTACAGACCCATGGTGTCACTATGTTGCCCAGGCTCACCTCAAACACCTGAACTCAAGCAATCCTCCTGAACTCAAGCAATCCTCCTGTGTCGGCCTCCCAAAGTGCTGGGATTACAGGCGTGAGCCCCCTTCCCGGCCAACTGCTAACATGACGTATTTAACATGACTTGACGTATTTTGTTTGCTTTTCTTCCCTTTTGCATACAACACTCATACTTTCAAAGACCAAAAAAAGTTCCTATCATATGGTACTTTTTGTTTCTTAATTTTTTTTTTAAACTAAAGACCTCTTTTTTTCAGTACACGCACATTTTTAATATAGCCCCAACCAAATTCAATGGCCTGGTTATCTGTTCATATCTCTCTTATGGCTTTACAATCTGATCTAAGGATATTAATATATGAAATGGACAAAGACAATAGCCTTTCTTTGGTAATACATATAAATATTTTCTCCAAAGAATGATCTTTTAACTTTGTTTTTTTGTTTTTGTTTGTTTGATTTTTGCTGTGATGCAGAAAATTGTAAGTTTCATGTGCACTGTTTCTGGCCCTGGCATTGTGCTCGGAAAGGCCTTCTGCAGCCTAAGTCCATAAAGGGACATGGCAAGTTCTAAGCAGGTGGATGAAATAAATGGGGCGGCGCCTCGCCTGATCCTCCAGGTGAAATGTCCAGGTCTAGCTCGGCTGGTGGTGCACAGGAGAGTGGCGGTGCTCCACGGAAGAGAAAAGTGGAGTAAGAAGGTGGGACCCTCGTGGGGAGAGGGAGGGTGATGAGGCCGGGCAGTGGCCTGGAGGAGCAGCCAGAGCCGCTGATGGGGTGAGGTTTGGGGTGACCCTGCTGAGTTCAGGCAGAACTCTGGGAGGACAGTGTCCAGCAGCCGGTGGGAAGCACAGGCCTGGGGTGGGGAGGCAGAGCCAGACGTTTCTTGAGTGGGGGCTCCCGGAACACAGGCATTGCTGCAGGGCTGGTGCAGGCCTCCCGGGCCTCAGAACACCTCTTTCCCACAATGGCTGTAGATTCTCACTGAATTTGAAGAAAAGTGACTTCTACTCAAATGTAAGAGATGCAAATTCTTAGAAAGTGGTTTAAGAATGATTTTTTAAAAAACCACTAAACACCAAATATATTACCTACATTTTAGATCTGTTTTCATCTTCTGAGTTGCATTGTATCAGAAAGCATTAATAAAATTGTTGTCTTATAAAATGCAACTAAGTGGTGTTAAGGTAGTGGAACATTTGTGCATGTTACCAAAATGTCTTTCTATTACTTACATTAGTTACATTAGTATAGAGAGGGTCTTTGAAACTCATCAAATATCATAAAAGTTCCACAGTCTGTAGACAAGATTCAGTAATATGACAGGAATTAAGGGAAATGTTAAATTTTGTATTTGTTTGTTTGTTTGAGCCGGAGTCTGATTTTGTCACCCAGGCTGGAGTGTAGTGATGAGATCTGCAGCCTCTACTGGGCTCCAGCATCCTCCTGTCAGCCCACCAAGTAGCTGGAACTATGGCATCCACCACCACACCTGGCTAATGTTTGTATTTTTAATGGAGATGGGGTTTCACCATGTTACCCAGGCTGATCTCAAACTCCTGAGCTCAAGTCATTTGCCCGCCCTGGCCTCCCAAAGGGCTCGGATTACAGGTGTAAGTCATAGTACCTGGCCCCAGAAATGTTAGAGATTTAAAAACAGATTAGAATTTGTATTACTGTTTTTTGGATTCCATGTGACCTGAATGGATAATTGTAGACCAACTGCAAATCTACTCATCAAACATTTTATTGTCACCCCAGATAGAATTACCCTGAAAGGACACATCAGGTGCTAACAAAATGCATAGATGGAAAAAGAATCCTCCTTTAAATAGAGTACCCTCCTGGTTCTCCTATTTTGTGTCATTAAGCACAATTTGTGATACTTGGAATATAAGCATGGGGTGTCCTTGAGCTGCAGGAGGGAGAGAGGTTAGCATCATGAAATGATGGCACGAAGCGAGAGCCATTACAGATGGAGAAGGAGGGTGGGTAATTGGGTCCAGCCCCCAGGGTTAAGTACTGCATTCTTCCAGAGTATATTTTTAGTGTTTTACTTAGCCTAGTTTCAAAATTCCTCTAGATGATGAGGCTTCTCTCTTTTCTCCTGGAAGACAATTAAACAGACGAACAGCTTTTGCTCAAAGAAAGGTTCCTGGTATTTGGTGTCAACTGTGGTGTCTAATTTTGTCTCGTGTGTTATCGATGTGTGGTGATGGCATGCAAGCCTACTTATTTGGTTCCTTGCCTGGTTATTACCCACTGATCTATTCATGTTTCCTCTCTTAAGTTTTTTTTTTTTTTTTTTTTTTAGCCAAAATGACATAAATATAAATCTCTCTTTATTTTTAGTTTTTCTTACCCAGATTTGTTCTCAAATGGGTTGAAAATCTCCAGATATTGTTGAAAAAGATATTGGAGCAGGGGAGATGCCCCTTCCCTTCCTCGTGGCAGCGGGAGCTGGTGATGCCTTGGAGGGTTGGGCCTCCTGGCCCCCCAGGCCTCACTCCCGGAGCTTCCTCGCCTCATGGCCCTGTGGCCCCAGCATAGAGCGTGGCATTCTCAATTATTCCTACTCGGGTTTTGTTGTGCACACGAGGCTCTTCTGGTTCCTGGCTGGTTTCTCGGGGTTTTGTTCTGCACTTCACGGCTCTACCAGCCCCTCCCTTGTGGCCTTTCCGCCCCCACCACACCCGGGACCCTGGCCAGCTGCTTCCCGCCGGGGACAGGTGGAGGAGTAGGCTCGGGGATGAGCTTGGGGGTGCCTGTCACACTGAGGACGTTTCTCATCTCCATTGTCTTTCCCTGGGTGTAATTTGTATGGACTCTTGAGCATTTGAAAAGATCCTCCTAATGTTGACGCCTGTGGTAAGTGAGAAAGCTGGTGAACACCGCTAGAGCCGAAGGTGACCTGGTGTGCCCTCCATCCCTGCTGAGGCCGAGGTCCCCCACCCCTCGGGCTGGGTCACAACGTGAACTGTCACTGGACAGCACGGTGGCCGCTGTGAAGATCCTTGGAAGGGTGCTAGCGTGATTCTCCTTTCAACTCACGTTGCTTCTGGTTGGAGTTTGAATTCGCTGTTGAAAATTGCAGGTGGCGTCATATCTGTGTTCATTGCATTATATATTTGCAAGCACGTGAACAAGTGAAATGTCCTCAAGCTCTCAGCATCATCTGGGCCCTGGGTTTCAGCCTGGCACCCTAGTCCAGCAACACCCCCTAATCCAACAACACTCCTAGGTCTTGAGCCTGGTTCGTGTGGGTCGGAGGCTGACGGGGAAGCCAGTGTTGTGATGTTAGAAGAGGCGATTCTTGTCGTCCTGCCCCCAGCTGCTCAGAAGAAAAGGCACGCACATGCACCCCTCACCCCACACTCACAGCAGCGAGACAGAAACACAGCCACACGCCCAACATGCAGCAACTACAGCAGGAACTTTTAAACACCCTCAGCAGGTCAGCTCCTTCCTTTCATTCTTACGTAGCTCCGTTCATGGAAGATTATGATTTTGGAAGTGCCCCCGAATGAGAAATGCCTCCTCTCCACCCCTACTTGTTATTTGGACCCCCAGTTTAACTCTCACAGGCTGTCCTGGGGACCCAGGATCAGATGGACGGGTTAACTGCAGATGCCCTCGGGCAGCTAAGTACTGCGAGTTTGGAGGTGTTTCTCCTTTTAACTGCTCTCTTTCAGAAACAAAACCGAGAAAGAGGAAAAAAGGAGGAACACACAGGCCCCCACAAAGTCCCTTGCCCTCGACCACTCCCTGGAAGCAGGTGCCCACCCAAGGAGCCCCCCACAACTCGGTTGACCCCACCTGGAGGCCTGCAGGTTTTGTGCCTCTGCAGAACATTGCCACGTCTGAAGCAGACGTGCGCTTGCAGGTCAGAGACTGGGGCTCAGATCCTGGGGTTTTGTAGGCAACTGGTTCTCAGAGGATGAAGAGCTCTGTGTGAAATGGTGCAGTCTGAGTGTGGGAGGCGGATTGCAGAGCGCTGTGTGGCGGTGCTGCTGGCCGGAGTGGCCTCAGGAAGCAGCAGGAAGGCGACAGTCCGACCCCTCCCTTCCTCGTGGACGGAGACTCAGAATTGCATGCTGGACTTGACTGTGCCCCCCATGCCAGGGCTGTGTTGATGTGTCAGGGGTCATTCCTCTCAGGGGTGGTCGAAGCCCAGCTTGGCCCAGGATGGAGACGCTCCGGCTTCCCACGGCTGAGTTTCTTGTCTGAGGCTGCCGGCTACTTGCGGTGTGTGGAGCACAAACCCAGGCGGTGGGAGGTCAGAGCCTGCTCTCTGATCAATCTGCCGCCGCCGTCGCCCATTTTAATAACAGTGGGATTTGTGCAGTGACTGGAGCAAGCACAGATGCTCTGAGGGAACTCGGGTGGGCGTTGCCCTGACACAGAGGTACACAGAGGTCAGAAAAGGCCCAAGCTGAGACTTGACGTTTGTGGCCAGGTGAGAGTGAGGAAAGTCAGCAGGAAGGAGCTTTCTCAGCACAGAAGGTGCGTCCTGGGTCTGGAGAGAAGAGAGAGTCCCACTCAGGGGGCAAGAGTGGCTCTGTGTGTCTGCAGCCTCCAGCAAGCGGTGTGTGGAGGTGACGGGGGTCCCTGCAGGGCTGAGGTCGAGCTCCCCGTCCTGCAGAGCATTTGCATTTCCTTTGGAGCCTCTGGAAAGTTTCAAGTGTGAGGGAGTGAAATGAGAGTCGTGGTTTGGAATTTCTATAGAACTGGAAAATAAATGGAGGGGCAAGAACGTGTTGGGAGGGAGAACAGCTTCAGACCTCCGGCACATCTGAGTGTGGGTTGTCAGACTGGAGAGCAGGGGCAGGCCGGAGAGCCACTGTGGACACACACGGCGCCCGTGTCCGGTGTCGACTCAGTGTAGAAACCAGAGAAAGGATCGACCCCAGGCGGGCTCCAACCTGCTGGTCTGGGCTTCTTGGTGACAGCCCTTAAATAGGATCAAAGCAGGCGGACTCCAGTGCTCTGGCAGAAGGGCCCCTAGTCAGAATTGGCCAGTAGGAAGGCCGGCCTCACGGAGTGCCTCATCCTCCTTGGGAAATGGGCTGGTTTCCTGGAGAACAGGCACTGGGCGTGGGCCCTGCTGGCTGACCAATTGGCCCGTTCTCTCCTTCATGCCTCTCTCCACTCTGTCCCGGCACTCCTGGTGCTTGCTTGCTCCAGTGCTTTGTTTAATGTCTTTTCTCCCCGCTAGAATAGAAGTTTCCTGAGGCCAGGGGTCCTGCCTGCCTTGCTCATCACGTTGTCCCCGGGAGAGAACGCTCGGGAGGCGCTGGCTGACCCACTGTCTCTCTTGCTGGTAGGTGAAATAGTTCTGATTCCAGGAAACAGGGCACTGGGAAGCAGAGGAGTGTGCCTGGCCGGTACGTGGATGCTGGCAGGGGCGCCTACCCCTTCCCCACCCCACAAGCAGGAGCTGGGAAGCAAAGGAGTGTGCCTGGCCGGTGCTGGCTGGTGCGTGGATGCTGGCAAGGGCGCCTACCCCTTCCCCACCCCACAAGCAGGAGCTGGTGAGGGCAGCCACATTCTTCACGATAGACACCAGCTCTGGAAAGCTAAGTATTCATGCTGTGGAAAGGAAAGAGCAAAATATTTTGGAGGAATGTTGAGCAGATAATAAAAATGAATTACAGAGTAGATGGCTTGCCCTTCAACACCCAGCGTCCTGAAGAGCTGCACAATTTTGTTTGGAAACAGTCAAGGGCTTTTTGTAATACTTTACTGCAGGTTTAATTGCGGTGATATTTCAATGCCAAGGAGAGTAATTTGCAGCATGAATACAGCATTAGATTTGCAAGGTCCTCCATTTTAAAACCTCTGTTTTAAATGTGAGCGTTTGGTACTAGCACTAGTAGAATTCTCATTTCCTACTCAACTTTCAAAGAAATTGAAGTTAAATGTCTATATTAACGTTTATAAAATTTTAAGAGTGATTCCCTTATTACATAATTAGCCTCAGCACTCGCGGATTCGTGTGTCTGCTGAGCATCATTACCCAGAGCAGGTTCTGGAACAGCTGCCTCCCAGACAGCACGGGGCTGACGTGGCCCTGAGGGGCGACGCCGTGACAGACTAAAGTGCTCAGGGGATACTGTTGTTACGAGTCAGAATTGTTCATTGTAGTAAACATTTTCTTGTTAATAAAGAAAATCCTAGGCAAAATCTGAATACCTAAAGAGGTCATGGCATGTGGTGTGATAGTTAGAGAAAATTGTATTTATGAGCATGGGCCAGCCAGGTGGGCGAGAAGGCCGCGCCCATGGGAAGGGCCACAGCCCTGCGTCCTGTGTGCACGTCTCTCCGCAGGGAGCTGGTGACTTCATGCCTGGCATTGCATGTGTACAGGGGATAGGCAGGCCCCAAACACCATTCCTGGAGGATCCTCGTTATCCGGGATTGCTCTTCCATCTAATTCCAGAGCTGAGAGGTCTTTGGCTTCACAGATCCGAAGAGACACAGAAAAAAATAATCCCCAGAGAAAGAAGGGTGGAGCCATTCAAAAGGGCCGCATTGAAGACCCCAGCTCCTACCCCAGCTCCTGTAACTGCGGACGGTCAGCTGTGGGGGCCGAGGCCCACAGATGGAGCCCGGAACCTCCGTGAGAGTTGAAACTGTCTGGGTGGTGCTGGCACGGTTAAGCAGCTGAGGAGCCGTCTCCCGAGACTGTTCTGACTCCGGTCAATAATGGTCTGTGTGGAACCTTCTGGCATGAGACACTCACGTGATTCCAACAGCGTGGCACAGCTCCTGTAGCGAGTCTCCCATGAGGAGACTCAGACTTGACACTTCAGAACCGCAGGGACAGGTCAACCTGTGGAATCCTGAGGACATCTGCTATCAGGTTGTCTTTGAGAATAGAAAATAATAATAGAAAATACGATAGAAATGGAGAGCATCTATGAGATGGTGGCTTGTCCACTGGAGATACGTGACCCTTTCCTGGAGCCTGCAGGTGGAGCCTGCGGGCAGGAGTTTGCAGCCCAGCTTCCCCCACCCAGATGCAGCCACCACCTTGTCCCCACGGCGCATTGTGGGACATCTCAGGGAAGCACAGGGCTTCCTACAGTGTGAGTTCTCCTCTGGCCAACACAGAGGACTCCAGGCTCGGGGAGATGGGGGCCCCCACAGAGAGGAGATATCTGCTACGGACAGCTACCTAAGCAAGAGAAAAACTGTGACAAGATTCAGTCACTGAGATGTTGGATTTATTTTTTAACAGCATTACCTAATACAATGGGTAAAACTATATACCTTATTCCAAGGTAAATTTCTATCAAGAAGGATCCAGAAGAGTGAGTGGGGTCTCAGATTCTTTTGTGGCTGGCACAAGTGATATAAGAAATACAGAGCTGTCTAAATTCTAGGTGGTCTGCCTCACAGGAGACCAGGGGCATTAGGGACTTGCAGTATTCAGGACCTTAGGTACCACCCTACCACCCCCACGATGGTCATCGTCATCATCATCTTCATCATGACAGGCTCTACAGTATCCAGGGCCTGCACCGACCCCCCACAATGGTCATCGTCATCATCACCATGCCGGGGCTTCACAATCTCCAGGGTCCCCACCACCCCCACGATGGTCATCGTCATCATCATCATCATCATCATCATGGCAGGCTCTACAGTCTCCAGGGTCCCCACCACCCCCACGATGGTCATCGTCATCATCATCATCATCATCATCATCATCATGACAGGCTCTACAGTCTCCAGGGTCCCCACCACCCCCCACGATGGTCATCGTCGTCATCATCATCATCATCATCATCATCATCGTGACAGGCTCTGTGGTATCCAGGGTCCCCACCACCCCCACGATGGTCATCGTCATCATCTTCACCATGACGGGCTTCACAGTATCCAGGGCCTGCATGCCCCCCCACGATGACCATCATTATTTTCTTCATTGTGGAGGGGCTTTGCAGTGTCCCGATGGTGGCCGTCTCATCACCATCACCATCTCGTCCTGAGTGCCTCCCTTGCGCAAACTATGTGCTTTGTTCTTTGCCAGCATGACCTTGTTTGGTAGACTCAGAGTGTTTAAACATATGTAATTCATTAGAAACGAGGTGTGTTTCTCCCTATTTTCTATTTAGTACTTGAAAAAAATGTATACTGTTGCCTTGGAAGCTTAGAAGAAAGACTGCCCCGTCTCAGCTTCGGTTGATCTGTTGATTTTCCGAGGAAAGTGCATGGCGGGTGGTCATGGGGGGAAAGTTTAAAGTGGAAATCATATATTCTGTGACTTTGAATGTCTCTATTGAGTGCTCAGGCCCATCACAACAGAGGCACTGGCCTGAGAAGAAAAACATGATTTAGCTACACTTTATTCTCCTGGCCTTTAGCTATTAAAACCATCCTTTTGTCCTACCTTTCTGATGATAATTGATATATCTAAAAACTTCTACATTATTTCTTGCTGCTGAGAGAAATGGCAGTGAATTTAATGAAAACAGAGTGGCAGGTTCTAAATTGTGGCAGCTTGCTGGCCCTGTGGACCCTCCTCACTTAATACTGTTAACTGAAATGTAAGGTGAAGCTATATTTATGGAAGAAATTTAAGTTTGACAAGCAAAGAAGAAATAAAATGTCTCTGCGGATTGATGTTGATGAGACATCATTGATGGAGTTTGTTCTCTCATGTTTCTAGAATAGTCTATCTGATTTCAGTTTCCCTGAGAAACATGTTAGCTAATTTTTAACACCTCACACCATCTCTGTGTAATTTCTTAGAGCAGTATTCATCTCAATTCACGCTTGGGAGGCATTCAATACTTTTGGCTTTCAATGTCTGGCCTTATTTTATTTATATTACATACCTTTTGATTTTTGAACACTCTGGTGGAATTGTCCCTGAGATGAGATCAGAGAATTTGAATCTCGCTGTAACTCAACTCCCCAGGATGCCACAAGGTGCAACGCAAGCTGAGGGTGAGGAGACAAGGGTTGAAGGCTCTGAGTTTTCAGCTCTTCTCTAGACACTGCAGCTTGTCTAAAGACGGCTTTTCTCTCAATAAAAATGAGCTTTCTTACCAAGTAAGTGTGAGTCCTCATCAGGCCTCCTGGTTCACTGACTCTCACTGTCACTTTCGTGGTGTCAGTGCAATGAAGGAACTGCACGAGCTGGGGATTTTTTTTTTTTAAAGTTCCATATTGAACTATGTGTTCATTGAATGCAATTACAAAAGAACATAATATCTCAAATTTTTGAGTCACAATCTTAGGCTTATTACTGTCAAAAAGCAATTACAAGCTATTTTTATGCAGAGCTCAAACATAAAATTAAAGACTCGGAAATGAAAGAGAAACATTTTTAACCACACCATACAGTACTCATAGCAATGTCTATGGAGCCAAATGTGGAGTGTAGAAAATATGCATATTCTGCAACCCAGAGAGGGTGTTTACAAAGATCAACTTGAAGAATAATTTAGACCAGCTGTTTGTAGTAACTTTATTTCTATGCTTGCTAATATGTTAGAGTACAGAGGAATGAGGGAAAGATTGTGTTGAAACATTTAACATCTTGAAATCAGCTGACTGTGAGAGGGATTTTCAGAACCAGAACTGTGAGGGCTCGATAACCAATCTATGCGGCCTGGGTGGACGGACAGTGACCTCTGTGATCCGCATTCCGCAAGCACTCGTGTCTTCAGATGAAGACACGAGGTCATCCGGGGGTCAGGGAAAAGGGGTCTACTGAGTCTATGCCTGAGGAGGGTTAATGCCGCTGCCCGTCTAGACCCGGCCCTCCCGGGATGAGCGGTCAGCAAAGGCTTTGTGGACACCCTCCCCTTCTGGGGAGCGCCAGGGCGTTGTGGGGGTTCACGGAGCCAGTAAGCTGCTCAGTGAGTCAGGATCGGAGGAAGGGGCTGCTGGTGGCAGATTCAGATGGCGACGATTTTGTGGGGCTTTTTTTTGCTGCTGCTGCGGCTGCTGAGGTCGAAGGCTCCAGACGCCTGGTGACCCCACCTCGTGACACCAGCAAGGGCCCCAGGTTTCTGAACAGATGTTTTATGTCTCAGTCACTTTCGTTGGAGAGACCTGTTTTTCAAAGTGCCGGCCGAAATACCCACGATCACCAATTTCGGACACCAGAACAGTTTCGGACACCCAACAGTGGTGGCAGGCGCCTGTCTCTTCCCTGAGTCCCGTCTCTGCTGCACACAGTGCACGGCCAAGTGTTCAGAGCAAAGGAATGAAAGGAAAAAACATCCCTGCGGGGTGGGGTCAGAGCTTCCATCTCTAAGTGGCACATTGAGATGGCCCCTTGCAAAGGTGAGCAGAAAACAGTTTCCAGCATCTTCGTGGAGGTCCAGTGAAAACATTCGCTTCTTGACTCACCATCGCAGTACACTTGGCGTGGAGAAGCAGCGGCTGTTGGAGCTGGGCTCCGAAGCTGTTCTTCCCAAGCAAACCAACAGCAGCGATTTCCGTGTGTTTCCTACGGTGCAGACTCTATGAAGCTGTCCTTTCGTTCTTCTCGACATCTCTGCAAAGTTGGCATCCTGATTCCTAACTGCAGATGAAGAAGTTCTGGCTTGTGGATTTCAGGAGCAGTCAAGATGACACCTGCAACATGTGGCTGAGCTGGAATCCAGGTTTGCGTCTGATGAATCAGACGTCCCTGCCCTTGTGGTGTGGCCTGGGTGCATTCCTGGACACGCCGCACTTCCAGCCTGGCAGTGCCCCCGAAGCCTTGGAGGCCGCGTGCGTGTGGGCGAAGCTGCGAAGCCGGAAACTGCATCCTAGCCGGCACAGGGCCTGGACGTCTGCAGGTGCCTGTGTGCCTGGGGGGGAGATTGCCCACGTGAGGCCAGGCTCAGTAAGCCACCGCCGAGGCAGGGGCCCACGTCTTCGAGAAGGTGACACGGAATCTATTATCTGTTATTTTCCCCCCAGATTTGATTAAGTTAAAAAGCTCACTTTACTAATTTTTTCCTTCTACAAGGGCCAAATGCAAATAACATCAAGTGAGTTCTTAAAATGCTTGGCATGGTTGATCTCGCTGGTTTGCAACTTAGTAGCAGACCTCTGACAGCCAGGACAGTCTTACCTCCTAATTTTTAAAAACATTTACAGCCCACTAAACTGGGAAGCTGTTTGTGAAGCAGGAGTACCTTTAACAAGCGCGGAGTATGGGAGGAACGCTTTTCCTTAATTGGAAACTAAGGAAGCCACCTCCAGCGTCAGCTTTGTTGTGCCTCTTGCTGCCGCATGTCCCTTTTGCTTTCAAAGGTGCAGTTTATTTTCTTTTTTCTCTCTCTCTCTCTTTTTTTTTTTTTTTTTTTTGAGACGGAGTTTCGCTCTGTCGCCCGGGCTGGAGTGCAGTGGCCGGATCTCAGCTCACTGCAAGCTCCGCCTCCCGGGTTCACGCCATTCTCCTGCCTCAGCCTCCCGAGTAGCTGGGACTACAGGCGCCGCCACGTCGCCCGGCTAGTTTTTTGTATTTTTTAGTAGAGACGGGGTTTCACCGTGTTAGCCAGGATGGTCTCGATCTCCTGACCTCGTGATCCACCTGTCTCGGCCTCCCAAAGTGCTGGGATTACAGGCGTGAGCCACCACGCCCGGCCAGGTGCAGTTTATTTTCAAAGTTCTCAGTTTGGTGCTCACCTAGCGTCGGGTCAGACCCCTGGGAATCCTGTGGAAGGGGAGACAGAACGTCTGGGTTGGGAAAACCTGGGGTCACCTGTCTAAGGGCACGTGGACCCTCAGGGTGGTGGCGGAAAAGCAGAAAAAACTCTGGGAGCTGCCTGGGAGGACAGCCCCTTCCCTGCCTCAGCGACTACTGGAGGTCCACCTGCAGAGGTGGTGGATCATGAGGTCAGGAGTTCGAGACCAGCCTGACCAATGTGGTGAAACCCCGTCTCTCCTAAAAATACAGAAAAAAAAATTAGTCGGGCTTGGTGGTGAGCGCCTGTAATCCCAGCCTGTTTTCAGACCCCAGGAAAACAGGTCTTCTCCTGGCTTCCCCAGGTATACTTGGCCTGGCATCAGGCCAGCAGGTGCTTCCCACGGTCTCTGTCTCTTGGGTACAGTGAGCCCTGCCCAGCCCTTTAGGAAACACCAGCCAGGATGATCAGCCCATCCTGATGAGACAGGGAAGGGCTGCTGCCAGGACCTCCCACGAGGGGCTTCTCCAAGAAGGCAATCCTGTACAGAAGATCCTGCGAGACCAACATGCACTTTTGCCATTCGAGGATGGGACTGTAAAAAAGAAATCCACAAAGTGTCAAGCCCTATAGACTACACATATCTGGCCCCATATGCAGGGAATTCATCAGGCATTTTCTTCCCCTTTAGGGTCTTTCGAGCTCAAAGAACACACTTTACATGAGCCAACCTGAAGTGTGTGGACAGGCTGGCCAAGATGTGCACATGCACGCACACGTGTAGGCGCACACACGTTGTCCTTGCGTAAACACCTGTCGAGCAACGCTCACTGTCCTATGACAAGTGGTGTGGAAACACAGGATTAGACACTTGTGCAAGTTCAGCCACGTGTCAGATGGCCCTGGAGCCGAGCCGTCAGCGCGCCTCTGTGTTTGCCGGGCCATTGGTGGGACCCCTGACGTTCAGGGCTCCCAAAGGCACTGAACATACTGCTCACACGAGCCACAATTAGCAAGCACACTATATGAATAATCACACTCATTCCCACAAAGATTTCTTGTTTGCACTGACCAATCCATTACCTGCTTCAGTGAACCGTCCTGCTGTTAATTTGCAGGGCTCTTGCCCCCAGGTGATGGAGTAAACTGCCCTCCCCAGCTGCCCGCTGCTATTGTTTTAGGTCAGATGTATCGTGCACGAGGAAAGTTTGCTGGTCAAACATTCCAGACAGGCCACTTAAATTCCAGATCGAATTGATAACATGCACACCGTCAAGGCTGGAATGAAAAGGAGCAGGGCGCCTTCCTTGTTTTTTATAACAGCTTTATCGAGATGAAATTAGCACAATGCACAGCCCACCCACTGAAAGTATACAATTCAGGGTTTTGGCAGAATCCTAGATTCATGCAGCCTGTCACCTCGATCACCTTGAGAGCACGCTCATCACCCCACGTGCCGACAGGCCTGTGCCGGGCGTTTCACGTAGATGGAGTTGTGCAGTGCGTGGCCTTCTGTGACTGCCTTCTTCATTTAGCATATCGCTTTCAAGATTCATCTGTCTTGCAGTATTTCTCAGCACTTCTCTCCTTTTCTTAGCTCCGTTGTATGGATGTACCACATTGTGTTTATCTGTTCATGAATTGGTGGGCATTCCTGCTGTTTTCACATTTTGGCTCTTATCAATAATGTTGTAATTGGATTCTCATCCTATTTTTTTTAAAGAAATTTTAAGATAAAGTGAATATGGATCAGTACGACATTGGCTTAACTATTTTGTGTTAACGAGGCTCACGGAAATGGTTTGATTACCAGCCGTCTTTGCCAGCAGGTCAGGGGTCTTCCTGTCCTCGTCGTTTTTCTTTCTTGTCACTTTCTCATTTCCATGAAGTTATGACGACTTTTGAGAAGGGCCAGATTCTCAGGTCAAAATTGCCCCTGAGAAGCTGGATGCAAGCCAGAGGTTTTATCAAAAGTCATCTGTGGAATTAAGTCACAAGTGGAGCCAGAGAGATTCCTCCTTCACTCCCTGCCCAACATTACGGCGTCAGGTGGGCTGACAGCACAGGTGAGCCTCAAATGGCCTTCACCTCGGGGGTGAGCTTTTGCGGTCAAGTAGTGAGTTTTGAGGTCAAGAAATTTGGGGTCAGTTTCAGAATGGGTTTTCTAATTCTCTGAGAATTGGTAATTCAGGTCATGAACTGGAATCAACCAGAAAATTTCACGGGCCAGGGCATTCTAGATATAAGAAACACTGGTATTCTCTCGCACCTTGTATATTTAATGCCACCGAAGCTGTTATTTTGATGGCATAAAGAACAGAGTAAGATGAATATTTTGACAGATTCACAGGTGTATTAGATAGCAAAGAAAATTGAGAAACAAGATTGTAGAATGTGATGAAGTATGTGAGAGAAGGCTACAAATCATGTCGGATTAGGCACATGGGAGGCACACCCTCCCTGCTGATGGTGACTCCTTTCTTCCCGCAGCCAGGATGACTGCACGTGTGCACCAGGCCAGCTGCACGGAACCCGCGGGGTGGGTGGAGCTCCCATCCCCTGGGGCTTTCCATCTAGCAGGGCTTTCCCCCTATTTGGACTTTTTGTTGTTGTTGTTGTTGTTGAGGAATAACAAGCCTGAGAAAAGTGAGCATGACATAAAAGCACAGCTCAGCAAATTGTCCAAACATGGACATCCTTTAGTGACTATGGAGAGGGGATCATGGGAAATCTTGTCACAGCTCAGTTGAAGTCTTCTTTCTTCTCCTCAGAGAAAAGCATGGTCCTGACTTCTGGCAGCCTATCTTACTTTTGTGTTTCTAGCTAGGTGGCTTATACAGTACGTATCCTTTTTTGACTGGCTTCTTTTAGTCAACATTGTGATTCCGAGATTCGTCCATGTGATTCTCATTTGCTGTAGTCCATTTACTTTCAATGCTAAATAGTTTTTCGTGACAGACAGAGCATAAGGGACTCACCCCTTCTTCCACCCAATGGACATTTGGCTCCCTCCCAGTTTTCATGTCTTATGAGTGCAGATATTGGGGTTCAGCAGAGAGTTAGAACCGCTAGGAGAGAAACAGCATGCGGAGGTATTTGACAGGGACTTGGCCTGGGGCAGTTGTGGAGCTAGTGAAACGGTAGCCATCAGGCTGTTGCTTCTGTGTCCATTTCAGAGCCTGAAGTTGGCCGGGCAGGCAGTTAGGCAGGACAGACAGATATGACATGGGGACAAAGAGAAACAGGAACCTGCACGTACATCTGGAAGGAATGAGGGTGAACTTGAATCCAAGTTGGGCTCTTACCACCTGCGAACCTCTGACTGTGATATGCAACTAACCTGTGGGAGTAGTGGGGACCCTGTGTTACTGGCTTACAACTCCCTGGCCGTGGGTCCAGAGGATGAAGAGGGAGAGAGAGCAGGCATGTGTAGCTGTTGCTATGGCAACCAGGTGAGCCTGCAGACAACAGTAGCACCTGGACCTGTGTTGACCTGAGTGTAAAAATGTTTCTAGGGACCCATCTATCTTTTACTTGTAGATTTCAGAGCTCTTTTTTTCTTTGAGATTAATGTCAGAGTATTTTCAAGGAACACATTCTTGTCTGTGTAGATTCTCTTCCAGAGGATGTTAACTCTATTTGGGGTTAATTTGTTGTTCTTTTTTTAAAAAAAATTAGATGGATATATAGTTCATTAATGTTTCAGTATTTCTCCTGTTCTGATACATGTATCTAAGCCTGTACATTTTCTTTTGCCTTTGGTTGAATTTCACTCGTTTTGACCTTTTGCATTTTGCTGTAAGTGGGAGGCAGACTTCTGCAGGAGTGCCATGATTTTCATACCTGGCTCACACACCTGTACTTTCTTCCCCTAGAGGATAAGTGGGACTTATGAACTTGATGGATCTTTGACTGAGATCAGTTATTTTATCGGATAAGGTGAAGGAATTCTACAGTTGTTTTTAATTGACTTTCAGATGATCGAAAAGGAGATTATCCCATTGGGCCTGAGCTAATCAGGAGAGCCTCTATAAAGAGGCTAAGAGATCAGAGAGATTCAAAGCAGGAGAGATACTCTCCTACTGGCCTTGAAGAAGCAAACTACTGTGCTTGGAGAGGGCCATGTGGTGGGTGGCCTCAAGGAGCCAAAGGCAAGTGAATTCTGCCAATATCCAGGGAGCTTGGAGGAGGACTGGAACTCAGATGAGGTGCAGCCCTGGCCAACACCTTGCTCCTAGTCTTGTTAGACCCTGAGCAAAGGGCCTGTCTGGGCCTTGCCCAGGCTCCTGAGCTGTGGAAAATGTGAGATGATAAATGGGTGCTGTTGTAAGATGCTAATTTTGTAATAATCTGTTATGCAGCCATAGAAAACAATTACATTAATTACATTATCATTCAGTTCAAAGTATATATAATTTTAATTAAAATTTTTTCTTTGACCAATGGTATATTTAGAAGTATATACCTCGATTTCTAGGCATGAAGAGGTTTGCTACTTAACTTCTTATTGTTGATTTCTAGTTTAGTTGCACTCAGCTCAGAGAAAAATTCTGAGTGATTTCAATCCTTTCAGATTTGCTGAGAGTTGCTTTATGGCCCAGCATATGCTAAGTTTTGGTAAATGTTCCACAAGTATCTAAAAACAAAGTGTATTCTATAGTTGTGATACAAGACAAATTTGTTAGCTTACTTGTTCTAATGTTTTAAAACACTCCCCCAACTAATAAAAGCCATTTATCTTTTCAGTTATTGAGGAAGAGATAGTTAAATCTATTACAATTGTGTGATTTACTTGTTTGTTCTATCAGTTTTTGATTATAAGGACTTTTTTATACTATCATTTTTGGAAGGTATTTGTATGAGATACAGATTTTTAGGTCAGCTATTATTTTCTGCCAGCAAGAGTCAAAAGCATCATTTCTTTGTTTTCTGGCTTTTATTTTGCCTTTTGAGAAGCCAGCTGTCAGTCTAATGTTTTTTCCTTTGAATGCAATGTATGTTTAACAAAAAATACTTTGAAGATTTTATCTTTATTATTTTTTGGGAAATTTCACTATAATGTGACCATATGTGGTTTCTCTTGCTATTTTCTAAATGGTATTTATAGGATTTCTTAACTCTGTGACTTAATGTCTTTCAACATTTTGAGCTCTTTTAAAATATTTCTCCTTAAATACAGCCTCTGGGTCATTTTCACTTTTATCTCTTTCTCAGACTCCAAATATACATGTGATAGATCTCCTGACTCCATTCCCTATATATTTTAAAGCATTTTTCTTTATTTTCTGTTCTTTATCTCTCTATATTTCATTATTGGTATTTTCTTCTGACTGAATCTTCCAGTTCACTAATTCTCTCTTCAACTGTGTCTTAAATTCATTCGTGAGTTTTACATTTTTCTTTTTTCAACTTTTATTTTAGATTCAGAGGGTACATGTGCAAGTTTGTTATCTGGGTATACTGTGTGATGCTGAGGTGTGGGGTAGGAATAATCCCATCACCCAAGTACTGAGAATAATACCCAACAGTTTTTAAAACTTTTCTCCCTGTCTTCCTCCCTTCTTCCCCTCAAGTAATCCCCAGTGTCTATTGCTGTTATCTTTATGCCCACAAGTATCCAATATTTAGCTCCCACTTATAAGTGAGAACGTGAGGTATTTGGTTTTCTTTTTCTGTCTTAACTCACTTAGGATAATGGCCTCCAGCTACATCCATGTTGCTGCAAAGGACAATATTTCATTCTTTTTTATGGCTGCATAGTATTCCATGGTATATATGTACCACATTTAAAAAATCCAATCCATGATTGATGGGCATCTAGGTTGATATCATGTCTTTGCTATTGTGAATAGTGCTGCGATGAACATGCAAATGCATGTGTGTTTTTGGTTTTATTAGGTTCTCTACTCTGTTCCATTAGTCTCTGTGTCTGTTTTTGTACCAGTTCCATGCTGTTTTAGTTACTGCAGCCTTACAGTATGCTTTGAAGTCAGGTAATGTGATGCCTCCAGCTTTGTTATTTTGATCTTTTTGCTTAGGTTTGCTTTGGTGGTTCAGGCTCTTTTTTTGTTTCATATGAATTTTAGAATTTTTTTTTTTTTCTAATTCTGTAAAAAATTACGTTTGTAGTTTCATAGGAATAATGTTGACTCTGTAGGTTGCTTCAGGCAGTATGGCCACTTTAATTGTATTGATTCTTACAATCCGTGAGCATGGAATATTTTTCCATTGGTTTATGCCACTGATGATTAAGCAGTGTTTTGTAGTTCTCCTTGTAGAGTTTTCTTTCACCTCCTTGGTTAGATGTATTCCTGAGTATTTTATTTTATTTTAGTTTTTTTGTGGCTACTGCAAACGGGATTGCATTCTTGATTTGGTTTTCAGACTGAACATTTTTGCTGTATAGAAATGCTACTGATTTTTGTACATAGATTTTGTATCCTGAAACTTTACTGAAGTCATTTATCAGTTCCAGGAGCCTCTTGGTGGAGTCTTTAGACTTTTCTATGTATAGAATCAGATCATCTGTGAACAGAGATAGTTTGACTTCTTTTCTTATTTGGATGACTTTTATTTCTTTGTCTTGCTTGATGGCTCTGGCTAGCACTGCCAGTTACTATGACGAATAGGAGTGATGAGTGTGGGCATCCTTTCCTTGTTTCAGTTCTCAAGGAAAATGCTTCTAGTTTTTGCCTGTGCAGTATGATGTTGGCAGTGGGTTTGTCATAGATGGCTCTTATTTGGAGGTATATTCCTTCAATGCCTAGTTTCTTGAGTTTTCTTTTTTTATCATGAAGAGATGTTGGATTTTATCAAAAGACTTTTCTGCATCTATTGATATGATCATATGTTTTTTGTTTTTAATCTATTTATGTGGTCAATCGCTTTTACTGATTTGCGTATGTTGAACCAACCTTGCATCTCAGGAATGAATCCAAAGAAACCTCTATAGCAATCCAGGAAATGAAGGAAGAGATAAACATCTTAAAAAGAAATCAATCAGAGCTCCTGGAATTGAAAAACTCACTTAAGGAATTTTAAAATACAACTGCTTGATCATGGTGAGTTAAATTTTTGATTTATTGTTGAATTTGCTTTGCTAGTATTTTGTTAAGGATTTTTGTGTCTATGTTCATCAGGGATATTGGCCTGTAGTTTCCTTTTTTGTTGTGTCTTTGCAAGGATTTGGTATTAGGGTGATGCTGGCTCCATAGAATGAGTTGAGGAGAAATCCTTTTTCCTTGATTTTTTGGAATAGTTTCAATAGAACTGGTACAAGCTCTTCTTTGTACATCTGGTAGAATTCAGCTGTGAATCATCTGGTCTGGGGCTTTATTTGGTTGGTAGGCTTTATATTACTGATTCAATTGTGGAACTTGATATTGATCTGTTTTATGTTTCATTTTCTTCCTGATTCAATCTTGGGAGATTGTGTGTTTCCAGAAATTTATTCATTTCCTCTATATTTTCTAGTTTGTGTTTGCAGAGGTGTTCATAATAGTGTTTGAGGATTTTTGTATTTCTGTGGGACTGGTTGTAATGTCACATGTGTCATTTCTGATTGTGTTTATTTGGATCTTCTCTCTCTTTTTCTTTGTTAATCCAGCTAGTGGCCTATTGATCTTATTTCTACTTCAGAGAACCAACTTTGTTTTTGCTGATTCTTTATATGAATTTTTGGAGCTCATCAGTTCCTGTCTGACTTTAGTTATTTCTTTTTTTCTGCTAACTTTGGGGTTAACTTGGTCTTGTTTTTCTAGTTCTTCTAGATGTTCTAACATTGAACACTAATTAGACATCTTTCTATCTTTTAAGGTAGGCATTTAGTGCTATACACTTTCCTCTTAACACTACTTTTGCTGTATCCCAGAGATTCTGGTATGTTATGTCTCCACTTTCATTTATTTCGAGAATTTTTTTTTGATTTTTGCCTTGATTTCATTGTTTACTCAAAAGCCATTCAGGAGCAAGTTGTTTGCTTTCTTTCTGATTGTGTGGTTTTGAGAGATTTTTTTAGTATTGATTTCTATTTTTATTCTACTGTGGTCTGAGAGTATGGTTGGTACGATTTCCACTCTACGAAAATTTATTGTGACTTGCTTTATGGCTGAGCATGTGGTCAATCTTGAAGTATGTTCTGTGTGCAGATGAGAAGAATGTATATTCTGTGGTTGATGGGTAGAGTATTCTGTGATGTTATTAATTGGTCAAGTCCAGAACTTTTGTTAGTTTTCTGCCTCCACAATCTGTCTCATTCTGTTAATGAAGTATTGAAGTCCCCCACTATTATTGTAATTGTCTAGAATTATTTTAGGTCTAAAAGTACTTGTTTTATGAAACTTGGTGCTCCCATGGTTAGGTACTAATATATTTAAAGAAGTTATGTTTGCTTCTTTAAATCAAATTGAACTCTTTATCATTATGTGATGCCCTTCTTTGTCCTTTACTACTATTGTTTGTTTAAAGCCTGTTTTACCTGATATAAGAATGGTAACCCCTTCTCTTTTTTGTTGTCTATTTGTATGGCAGATCTTTCTCCCATGCTCTGCTTTGAGCCTATTGGTGTCATTACATATGCAATAGGTCTCTTGAAGATAGCAGATGAATAGATTTTTTAAAAATTCAACTTGCCACTCTATGGCTTTTAATGGTTTGTTTAGACCATTTACATTCAAGATTAATATTGATATGTGAGGTTTTGATTCTGTTGTGAAGTTGTCAGCTGGTTGCTTTGTAGTTTCTACTGTATCTTCATAGGGTCTGTAGACTATGTACGTAAGTGTGCTTTTGTGGTAGCTGGTATCATTCTTTTGTTTCCATGTTTGAAACTCCCTTAAGAATCTCTTATTAATATAAAACTGGTCTAGTGGTAACAAATTCCTTTTGCATTTAATTATCTAGAACATATTTTGTTTCTTCTTATGAAGCTTAATTTGGCAGGATACAAAATTCTTGGTTGGAATTTCTTTGCTATAAGCATGCTGAAAATAGGCCCCCAATCTCCCTTGGCATGTAAAGTTTCTTCCAATAAGTCTGCTGTTAGCCTGATGGTGTTACCTTTGTACATGATCTGCCTCTTTTCTGTAGCTATCTTTAAGATTTTTTATTTTTTAAGCTCTGACCTTGGACAGTCTGGCAACTATATGCTTTGGTGATGTTCATTTTGTATAGTATCTTGCAGGTGCTCTTTGGTTTTCTTATACCTGGATGTCTACCTCACTAAAAAGATTAGGGAAGTTTTCTTGAATTATTCCCTCAAATATTTTTTCCAGGTTGTTTGCTTTTTCTTCTTCTCTCTCAGGAATGCCAATAATTCATAGATTTGCTTGCTTTACATAATCCCACAGTTCTCAAATACTTAGCTCATTTTAAAAAATTATTTTAAAATTTATTTTTGTCAGACCAAGTTAGTTTAAAAGACTGGTCTTCAAATTCTGAACTTCTTTCTTCTGCTTGGTCCAGTCTATTGCTAAAGCTTTCAGTTGTATTTTGAAATCTCTTAAGTGAGGTTTTCAATTCCAGGAGCTCTGATTGATTTATTTTTACGATATTTATCTCTTTGTTTATTTCCTGGATTGCTGTAGAGGTTTCTTTGTATTGTTATTTAACCTTGCCTTGGATCTTGTTGAGCTTCCTTGCAATCTATGCTTTAAATTCTTTGTCTGTCATTTCTAAATTTCCATTTTGGTTAAGGACCATTGCTGAAGAGCTAGTGCAATCCTTTGGTGGTGTCATTACATTCAGATTTTTCATGGTGCCTGAATTCTCATGCTGTTTCTTTCTCATCTGGAGGCATTGGCACTTCTAATTTTTATAAGTATTTTTGTGCAGATAGGATTTTTTCTTTCTCTTTCTTTCCCTGTAATGTTATTATTATTTTATACTTTTTTTTAATGCCCCTTTCTTTTCCCTCTCCCTAGGGGGTGTGACTATAGATAATACTGGGTAGGGTCTTTCTATAGCCCTATGCACTTCTTTTGGCAGGTTTTATATTAGGCCATGCAGTCATCCTACAGGCCCATAGATGGAACTTATGGGTAAGAGCCAACTGCAGCCAATGCGGCTGGGTATATATGTGCCCTTGTTTACTGGTAGAAGCTCTCTGTTGCTTCAGGCAATGGGCTCGTTCATGGAATACACAGTGGAATGCTAAGCTCCCTGCTTGGCCTTAGGAACTGCTGGCAGGAGCCATGAAGAGGGCTGCACTGGATGGGCCCACATACAAGACCCCTGATGGTGGGCATAGGCACCAAAGCTGAGGGAGAACCCAGTGGGCAGCTACCAAGCACCCAGAGGTGTGCCTAGGTTTGGAACTGGGAAATCTCTTTGGCCCCAAGTTCTCGGCATGGGGATGGGGGCAGCCTAAGCTACTAATCCAGGAGAGTGGGCGCTCCAGATGTCTGGAGATTTGCCTGGGTGTGGAGTGGAGAGGGTCCCCTCATGCCAGGATCACTGCACAGCTGAAGACGGTACAGGCCAGTCCCCTGATCCAGGTGAGCAGGTGCTCTGAATGTGTGGAGATCTGCCTGGTGTGGAGTGAAGAGAGCCTCACTGCACCACGATGTATGCCCAGGAAGGGTGCGGTGCCTTAGGCTGCAGATTCCAGCAAGCAGGTGCTCCAAATGCCAGGATTTATGCATGGAGGTGGAGCAGAGAGGGCCCTGCTACACTACGATCTTAGGGGAGCTGGCTGGGGTCACCCAGCAGTGACACACACAAATCTGTTTCAGGTCACTAAGCTGGCCATGGCTGAAAGTCTCACTGCCCAGGAGAAACTGCATCTCTAGTAGTTCTCCTCCTGCCCCAAGCCTGCCGTGGGGTGGGGTGGGGATACCATTTAGCCCTACAGCTGAGGTGCTTTCCACTGTTCTGGCTGTGGAGGCCCCTACCATGCTCCAGAGAAGGTGCTCCAATCTCTGGCCCAAGACTAAGATGCCTGCATGGCCACACTACTGGGTCACCAATGAATGGCTGATTTTATATGTGCCCAGATTAAAAATGGTGTCTTGCTCTTGGTCCCAGGTCTGGAACAATGTCTGCAGCTTTTCTCGGTGTCTGTCCCTCCCAGCGTCTCCCAGCCTCTCTCCAAGTTAGCTCCTAGGCTCGAGCAAAGCAAAGGCTGTCCCTTGGCCTGGGTTGCTCGGACCCCAGTAGAAAGGGAAGTCACAGAGGGAGGCTCTCTGCCTCCTTCACATATGGGGTTCCACTGACTTATATCAACCAGGGACTGTCACAGGGGCTGTTTGCAGGCGTTCTCCTCCCTGGGATCTAGGGTGTCCTTCATGGATTTGGTGGATCCCTGATTTCCTTTTGGAATTAAAGTTCAGAGTTGATTTTTATGCACTATCTTGCTGTTTCTAAGTGGTTGAGACTGAAAGCCTCTAATCTGCCATCTTGAAAAAAAAAAAAAAACCTAAATGTCCTTTATTCTAGCTTTTAGTCCTACTTTTTTTTTTTTTTTTTTTTTTTTTTTTTTTTTTTTTTTTTTTTTTTTGAGATGGAGTCTTGCTCTGTTGCCCAAGCTGGAGTGCAGTGGCACAATCTTGGCTCACTGCAACCTCCGCTTCCCAGGTTCAAGCCATTCTCCTGCTTCAGCCTCCCAAGTAACTGTGATTACAGGCACCCGCCACCACGCCCGGCTAATTCTTTGTATTTTTAGTAGAGACAGGCTTTCACCATGTTGGCCAGGCCTGGTCTCAAACTTCTGACCCCAAGTGATCTGCCCACCTCGGTCTCCCAAAGTGCTAGTATTACAGGTGTGAGCCACCACACTTGGCCCTAGTTGTACAATTTTTAATTTGATGGTTGTTGTTCTCCTTTTCCTCTTCCTCCCTAGTTTCTAGCTGTCGTAGATTGTGAAAACGGTCAGAGATTCTTTGCCACTCCCCTCATGATTTCCCTGTCCTTGGAAGCTGGGTGGCCAAGTGACTGACTTTGACCAGTAGAGCCTGGTGGAAGTGTTGTGTGAATTCTGAGCCTCTGCACCCAAGAAGTTTTGCATCTTCTGTCCTTGGACAGGGATCCTTTAGCTACTGTGTGAACAAACTCCAGCCAGCCTGTTGAAGGATGATAGACTGTGTGGAGGAACATGGGGTCATTTCAGCTCTGCAGCTGTGCTGCTGCTCCTGGGAGAGGCTCCCGGCATGAAGGGATGCCCACCAGAGACAGCAGAACCTGGCCCAGACCAGAAGGATGGTGCATCTGAGGCCAGCCTAAACTGCTGAGCTAAAGAGAATGATGAACTAAATAAAATTGTTGTTGTTTTAACCCCCTAAGTATCAAGGTGATTTGTTGCATATTTCTCTGTTAAAATTCTTAATAATTTAAAAATAATTGCCTTAAATATATTGACAGTGTAATTTTAAATGTGTCTCATTCTGTACCCAGGCTCCATGTGGTATGGTTGTACTGTGCATTCTTTTTATTACTTTTGGTCATGTTTTCTAGCTTTCTGATGTGTCTGGTTATTATTGATTGAGTGATGGGAATTGCATATAAAAACCTGTAGAAATATTTTGAGGAATGTGATGATGTTATCTTTCTTTAGAGGTTGTATTTACTTCTAGGGGGAAGCTAAGGCATTGGTAGCCTTGGGTCACCTCAATCCAGTTTCATGCATCTAAAGTCTATGAAGCTCACCTTCAGTTCTAGGGTTAAGCCTGTCAGGGTCCCAAAAAGTGTGGGGGAATTACCAGTCTCCTCTTCCAAAACTGGACTGCACTTTTTTTTTAAATTCACTGAACCAAGATAAAACTTATTTTATCTTGCACATTTTATCTTAACAGTAGAAGATGTCTTGCCCATCCTCTCACCCTCTTAGCTGCCTCTTTGAAGGATGAGATGCCCTTGGTGGGGTGGGGCAGTAGTTCAAATCCTGTGCTTCCTTTTCTGTGTTTTCTTCTCCTGCTAGACCTTGGGGATACAATTCTCCACTGCCTTGGGCTTTCTAGTTAGCCTTTATGCAAACTTCACTTTTGACAGATATTTTAGCTGCTAGCAGGAGGATTGGTAAGAATTGTCTGAAAGTCCATTAGCAGAAACAGAAACACACAAGGACTTAATTTTTAAAAGATATATTGAATTGGGCTGGGCGCAGCGGCTCACGCCTGTAATCCCAACACTTTAGGAGGCTGGGGCAGGCAGATCACAAGGTCAGGAGATGGAGACCATCCTGGTTAATACAGTAAAACCCCATCTGTACTAAAAATACAAAAAATTAGCTGGGCGTGGTGGCGAGCGCCTGTAGTCCTAGCTACTCGAGAGGCTGAGGCAGGAGAATGGTGTGAACCCGGGAGGCGGAGCTTGCAGTGAGCAGGGATTGCACCACTGCACTCCAGCCTGGGTGACAGAGCGAGACTCCGTCTCAAAAAAAAAAAAAAAAAAAGATTTATTGAATATGGGGAAGTACAAAGGAGAACATAACCTAGATGATAGCACATGATATATTTGCTTTTAAGAAAATCCCTATTTATCTAAAATGAGAAGTATTTGCTATAACTCATATATATTTTATTATATTTATAAGTACTTACTATTTAGAAATTATATTCATTATGTATTATAAATTGTAAATCCAATAATGTCGTAGAGTAAAAAGATAAAAGCGAAAAAAATCCCAAATCTGCTGCTCAAAAACTGTCTCATTAATTAGGGTGATCGTCATGCTACACATTTTTGATGAAGCTTATACACATTATTAGAGGACTAGCTAAATATAAATAGTTTCATGAACTGGGATTATACTAGAAATGCTATTTATTGAAAAGGATATGTTACTTTACCTGAATCTAATAAGGAAAATAAATTAAAATTAAAGCAAGTATTGACATCAAATACATTTTATTCATTACAAGAGATATTGGCTGGGAATGGTGGCTCACATTTGTAATCCCAGAACTTTGGGAGGCTGAGGCAGGTAGATCACTTGAGCCCAGGAGTTCGAGGCCAGTTTGGCCAACATGGTGAAACTCTGTTTCTACCAAAAATACAAAAATTAGCCAGGCATGGTGGCAAGTAGCTGCAGTCCCAGTCACTTGGGACACTGAGGCAGGAGAATCCCTTGAACCCTGGAGGTGGAGGCTGCACTGAGCCAAGATCACCACTGCACTCCAGCCTGGGTGACAGAGCGAAACTCTGTCTCAAGGAAAAAAAGAAAAAAAGAGAGAGACAGAGAGAGAGAGAGAGAAATGGAGAGAGAGATTATTCCCTGAGGTTAAAAAAGCATGATTATGATGAATGAGAACTTTGGAGTAATTTTTTAAGGTTCCATGCACCGTTTTCGGAGCGCTCTGGTAATGCTGTGTTTTGTGAGGTGAGCATTTCCACACTTACCCCGCCCCTGTCCCAGCCCTCAGGTGTTTATTCATCACATCACTATTTTTGCACCCTCTCGGTTTCCAGTGCTCACATTCTTTATTCAGCACAATCCTCACGGGGCTTCATATTTCTTCCACATTTACCTGTGCTTGGTGGCAAGCACTGGCCCTCTTCTCTGACTTTGCCATGTCTGTCCTCTGCAGTGCGATTAGCTTTTAGGATAGTAGGCTATATTTTTTAAAAGAGGGGCTCATGGCTAATCTCTGCGATTTTATAATCTCTGCAGTTTGATGCTTGAAGCTGCGCTGCCTGCCCTAAGGTTGGAAGGACGCCTTGGCTGTGCCGTTGTTTTCTTCACAACTTTGCCATCATTGGGTCTTTTCTAGCATCTTCTGTGTGTGGAAAAGTCTGAGACTAGCCATATTGCTTTTCTTCTTGTAGCTGATTTGATTTTTAAAATTTGTAGGTCTGAATTATTCTTTTAAATAAGTTAATTTCTTTATTCGTCTGGGTTATGTCAGTTGTTTATTATGGGGAGACAGGGACTTAAAATAAGATGTAGGGTTTACAGGGCAGTCAGGGGCTTGGGGGAAGTAGGGGCTCTAGACAGTTGTGTCCTGAGTTGGGAAGCATCTGCTTGACTCAGCCTGAGTGCCTGGCAGAGTCCAAGAACCCCTGGTCAGGCTGCCACACTGTGATGTGGGAGCTCGTGGAGATGTCTGCAGCACTGGGCCAGTGTGATGCCTCTTCGAGGATAACGTCAGGCCAGGGTGACACCCCTTCGGGGACAGCAGCCTCACCTGCACCTTGCTGGTCTCGCACGTGGGCGCACTCTCAGCCTGGACCAACACAAGCAAGGAGCACTAGGGCTGCAGCTCCCAGCTTTGGAAGACAGTTGGAGTCACATCCAGTTACAAGGACAACAGTTGTGTTTTTGGTGTTGCTTGCTATGCGTCTAGTTTGCCAGAATGTCCTCTTTCCATCTACAACATGTTAGATTTTTTTTATTCTAGGGACTTTTCTTGCATGATGTTTTGATGTCGTCTTCCATTCCTCTGGTTGGTTGTCTGCAGCAGGGACACCTATTTTTCTCCTGGTGAGTCTTTGTCTTCTGGGAGGCCTTCCCATGTGGTTTACTGTCTACCTTTTCCAAGTGCATTCACTGCAATATTCTCAAGCCTTTTCTCGGAGTCTGTTGTAGGATTCGCAGTTATTAGACTCCTATTTGTTTCCATAAGGATGTTCTTTGGCCTGTAGTCTTTCATTATGTATTCAATCCTCCTTTTCATCTGATGTTAGGCAGAAACACACTCCTGAAAGTTGTAAGAAAAACGTAGCAAACTGGTTTGAATTGAAGTAGTGAAGCAGTAGGATCTTTCCAAAGGTATATGCCCATCTCAACACCAGGGATGACGCTGAGGAAAAAGGGAGGAGCGGCCGCCGGGACGCACAACAGGCTCCAGCCCGCTGCGTGGTCTGAAGTGAGGATGGAAGCTTGGTCCAGCCACTGTCCCACTAACCCCGCGGTCATGACTTGGGCACCTCTTTCTGCTCGGGTGAGTGCAAGGGCATTTGAGAAAACACGGTCAGTGTTCTCAGGACCAGGCTGGCGCCTTGAGGGCCAGTGCGGGTGCTCAGGTGACAAGACCGTCCTGGAACGGGACGGTTTTGGTGTTTTGCTGTGGTTGTGAATACATTTCCAGTGTTTCATGACACCTGAGGAACAGAAAACCCTAAAGATTTCTTCCCATTTGTGAAATGTTCTGGGGGATATAATTAATGTTTGGCTTTTAATACAATTGTAATCTTTAAGGGATTCTGTGCATGGTGAACAGACACCATTGAAATAGCGTCTGTTAGAGAATCACAGGATATTATTCCCTCATTTAGAAGGGCACGAGGTCTAATCAAACCTGTTTACATGAATGCATTTAGTTTATCCACCAATTTACTGAGTGCCAATGGAACTCCCGAAGAAATCCCTTCGCATGCATCCCTGATGACGGGCTCAGCCCGCTGAGCTGCAGAGAGCACGTTGGCCACACATTTCTGAAATTTCCTTTGAAATCCCAAAGACATCATTTGCTTTAGAAATGCATTATTAATGTTCCAATTAATATAAAACTCTCTGTTGTGGTTGTGGTGCCTTGAATGAGAACCAGGAAACCTTATAAAATACAACGTGAATCGCAGTGGAAAAACTTGAGAACGTTTTCCACTCGAGAAATGCAAGCGCCGTTTACGGTTTTCCAGGCTCTCTATCAGTGTTCCTCGGCTGGCTTTGTTCCCAAATGTAGTGTGCGTCTTCTGAATTTAAGCTAAATTCTAAACCAGACGCCCTTCATGACAATCTCTGCAATTCCTGCTGCAAACCACAGCCTTCCTCCTCGATCATCATAATTAGAAGCTCAGTTTAATGGAGCACTTTTAAAAATTGCTCATACTGACGCCAAATATTTGTACAATTCCATGAAATGTGCAAATTGCGTACTGCTTAGCCTTAATAGGTGCAAAGTGAGTAACTTCCTGTATGCTGCCTGTGGTTGAGGATATACCGGTGGCTGTGAAATGCAGAACTGAGCATTTCACTGCAGGTAACATCCCCTCGAAGGCTCCAGCACATCCACCCTTTTGCATTAAATAACCAGGACATCTGAACAAAAGCAGGGCTTCCTTTGAAACTCCCTGAGAACACCGGTTGTACGGACGCCCGTCTGTTTCCAAATGAATGCTCTGGAGCCTTTGGATGTAGAGAGCTTGTTACAAAACCTTGCTTCATGTACTTTTCATTCATCTGTGATTTTTGAGGTTTCTTGCTTTATTTCCACCAACTACATTTTCCTATCAGATTGTGATTGCAGCGAGTCTTCTCCAGTGTAAACCACTGTAGTAAGTGGCATCTCTTAGCTGTACCTGCCATGGGAGAGGCTGGTGGAGTCGCTGTGGCCTGCTGTGAGGTCTGAGGAGCAGGCCACGTCCCTGCTCGTGGGATCTGCCTGGGTCCCCGACCACCCTTCCTGGCCCCACTCACTTAGGAAGTCTTATCCAGGCTCAGGCCGATTTCAAAGGTCAACCTCTTCGGAAACTTCCTGCTTTTCCCAACTCATTGGATGCGAATCATCGGCCTCTGAATTCCTGAAATTTTTTTTTTCTTCTTTTGTGGCTCTATCTTGCTTTGCTTCCTATATTTGGGTGATATCTCGTCCGCCTGCCCCCACGCAACTGCCTTCCACGGAACTGAAAACTTGCTGGGGGTAGAAACCCTATGCTCTTCATCTCTTGAAATATTTAGAGCATTGTGTAGACGATGCTGTTTAAAATTTGTCAAATTGAACTCAAAATATTACTTTATATCCTGCCATATTCTGGAAATAATTTCATTAGGTATTAATTTATGTGGAACTTACAGGCTTTAAAAAATTATTAAAAAAGCCTCCTGTTAACATGTGTAAACTGCAAGGCAGCCCTTAAGTGTGCTCAGCTCAGGGCAGGGAGTGAGAAGAACCCGGTGTCCAGCAGAGAGGGGGACCTCTGGGAAGTGGACCCAGGACGGAGTGCAGGGAAGGAGGTGGCGCTCCAAGGAGGGGCAGGAGTCTTGGAAACGCGTGCACACCCCAGCTGTCCTCACCAGGACGCAGTAACCCTGCTGGAGGCCATGCTTCATATGAGTGGTTTTGTTTTGTAGAGGACGTAACTCTCAGCTGCTCAAGGACCTGCCGAGGATGCACAGCTTACTCTGGGTGGAAGGGCTGAGAACACGGGTTTTCTCACCATAACTTAGAATCGTTTCTTCCTCAGGCAAGCAGGGGGTCCTTGGTAGGTGGCTGTGGCCAGACGCTAAACACTAAACACGGGTAGAGCCTCCACACTCTGGGTGGCTGTGGCCAGGCGTTAAACACAGGTACGGCCGCCACACCTTGGTATTCTTCCTTGTGGGGTCTTTTGGAGCCTGGGGAATGGGATGGGCCAAGCCACAGCCATCCTGAGATTCTGCACTCCGGCCCTGCCACACGGATGCCAAGCTTGGCCCAGACGCGCTCCAGGCAGGCAGCTGCCCCCGGGCTGCTTCAACCTTTACACGTTCTTCACTGAGCATCACATGAAGGGAGGTTGGATGCTGTCAGTGGACATGATGCTGTCACCACACAAAGCTCTAGTTTTGTTTTTTCTGGCTGTTGCTTTTCCAAGCCTTATATAGGTTTAAGATCTAAAAAAAAAAAAAAAAATGCTTAAAACCAACCCCAAACTCCAAGGGCCTCAGTCTCCTGAACTTTGCTGCTCCAAGCACCATCTGCCGTCAGCACGCCCTCTGCTGGGAGGAGAGAGAGTGTCCTTTCCTTCTATAGAGTGCTTCTGCCTGAGATTTGTTATAAAGGGATTTCACCGAGTTCCACAGAGCTGAATCAAAGAGTTTCTTTTAAGAAGCCCCGCTGGTTTCTGCTGGGGCTGGGCATCTGGCTTTCTGTTCGAAGAGCGCTGATCCAGGGGTTATTTTTGGGCCAAATGCACTCTTTCTGTTTCACAACTGTTTGTTGAATGAATAAGAGTTGCACCACACTACCCGGTAACATAGTGCAGAATTCAGCATGATCCCTGCTGAGTTTTGTTCAGAGAAGGCCATGTGTTGAGCCCTCCCGAAGCCCAGCGGGGGAGGCCGTGTTCTCAAGGTCCTTGTACCTGCGAGGTCACAGAGGCTCAGTGATGCCACCTCCCACACCTCCTGCAGCTGGAGAACTGCCACGGTGTTGCGGCCAGGCTCTCCAGCTCTAGAATCAGCTGCCACCCACACAGTGCCCTGGGGATGCAGCCCCACATGGCAGGGTTTCTGCAAGCGTGTCAGCTGCCCTTTGGCCTTGGGGGCCTGTGGAGCCCATGAGTCCCTTTCCATCCCTAATGGTGCAGAGTCAAGGTGGGCCCCAGCCTTCCTGCCTTCTCAGCAGGCTCCACACCCCCACACGGCTGTCCTCAGTCACCGAGGACCCTGTCGTCCTTTACCAGCCTTGTCATTGCTTTATTCTTCCTCATGGAATTGCCAGTCCGCGATTGTGAGACCTTCGCTGTTTCCAGCCGCCATCGCATCCCTGGTGCACTGTCCACAAGCAGCTAAGCACAGTGCTTGAGAATTAAGAATGTAGGTCTTGCACCTAAAATACTAAGACTGGTGGCTGACACTGATATTTCCAAGCAGTGTGACCTAGGGAAGGATAGTTCATCTTTCTGTTCTCTGTCTTTTCATAAGAACAATTTCGTAAGATAGTGATCCCTGTCTCGGAGGGTTGTGGTGAGGATTAAGTGAGGTAATATGTGCAGAGCATTTGGTGAATGCTATTACACAGCAGTCATTACTTTATTAACAATAAAATCATAAGAATTTTGTATTTATAACGAAAGTAATTTAAATCTTGAAATTAGGATGACATATTTGTCCTCCTGGCACCTAAGCTTTCTGAAGGCATTGAAGGTCTGACTAGAAACACACAGAATGTATGAATCAGAATAATGCGTTCTTCAGAAAAGTCGCTCCTGGAGCCTACTTGTGCTGTTGGTCAAAAGAACCTGGTTTTGCTTGAAAATACTGAACAGTTCGTGTTTGAGCTGCCTCCGCAGCCTGCAGCTCACCTTGTGCATCTCACTGATGGCCAAGATGTGAGCCTCTGTATGGAATTGATTTAATGTGAGGGACTCAAGTTCTTTGGAACTGAGTATGATGAGTGGGGTAAGTATGTGAGCTGCATAACCAATGTGGTAAAGATATAAGGATAGTCATAAAATAAGGGGCTTGGGTTTTCTAAACTGGTTTCCTAACTGACTCTGAAGACAATTATAAAAGGGGAACTGAAAGTGCTTTGAGTGAGGCAAAACCAGGGGGAAAACCACGGGCCCGCCCCCAGTGACTGCTTCAACAGCCAGGGCTCATTGTGTGTGGTAATCAGAGTGCATTTGTCTAAGCTTTGTTATTTCATGATCATTTCTTATATGTTTATACAATATGGTAACTTTTGCAGATATGAAACATGTCTGTGACCATTTAGAAAATTGGCTTCTGTCTATTGACATTCTAGTTCTTGACCTAATATTTTCTTATTTAACTTTTTTATTTTATTTTTTGGAGACAGAGTTTGCTTTTTTTGCCCAGGCTGGAGTGCAGTGGTGCAGTCATAGTTCATGGCAGCCTCAAACTTGTGCTGTCAAGCGAACCTCCCGCTTCAGCCCTGCAAAGTGCTGGGATTACAGATGTAAGCCACCACTCCTGGCCTCTTATTTAACTTCCATTATTAGGAGTGCTTAGTACATAAAAATGATGTTAATTTTTAGCTTAGGAAGGAAAATATGCACATACAGGAAATTGGCCAGGAGTGGAGATTCATGCTTGTAATCCCAGCAGTTTGGGAGGCTGAAGTAGGAGGATCGCTTGATAATGGGAGATCAAGACCAGCCTGGGCAACAAACTCACCTCTCCAAAAACAATAAAAAAAAAAAGACAAAAAACAAAAACAAAACACAAAACCTAGCCGGGCATGGTGGCATGTGCCTGTAGTCCCAGCTACTCAGGAGGTTGAGGCAAGAGGATCCCTTGAACTCAGGAGTTCAAAGCTGCAGGCTGCAGTGAGCTATAATTGTGCTATTACACTCCAGCCTGGGTGACAGAGGGAGACATAGACTCAAAAAAAAAAAAAAAAGAAAGAAAGAAGGAAAATTTATCAGGCTGGGCAACATGGCAAAACCCCATCTTTACTAAAAATACAAAAAAAATAAAAAAAAATTAGCCAGGTGTGGTGGCGTGTGCCTATAGTCCTAACTACTCAGGAGGCTAAGGTGGGAGGATCGATTGAGCCCAGGAGGTTGAGGCTGCAGTGAGCCCTGATTATACCACTGCACTCCAGCCTAGGCAACAGAGTGAGAACCTGTCTCAAAAATAAAAAAAAAAAAAGAAAAAGAAAAAGAAAAAGAAAATGTATGATGTTGTTATGTCTAGACCTTCTTTTTATATGCCAAATGTCTGTAATGATGACAGTGACACTGTTTAGCTAAATGGTTTAGGTGAAAGAAGTACCACCATTTGGTCATGGAAGTAGATATCCTGGCAAATGTATCTGCCTATTTACTATAAACTCAGATGCATAAACCTTGTAGGTATCTTGTTCTACATGTTAGAAATTTCCAAAACGTGTTACGAACTAAGCTCTGATTCCTGTGTCCTTACCCTTGCATGCCAGAGGTAATAGCTGTTTCAACCCTGTTGCTCTCAGCAAAAGTCTTCAAGAAAACTCTCATTCCTAATGGTGACTCCTGTGGCATATGTCACATCTGTTGCTGCTCTGTGGCCTGTAGCTTCAGACCTTACATTTTTCCCAGGCGGATCTGAATAAAAAGGAACTTTTACGGCACTGCCCACACAAATGGAGAGATACACACGCCAGGTTTCCCATCAAAGGTTCACAAATCTTGGGAGAAATTCCTTCTTTGAAAACATGTATATGAAACAGGATAGGTATAAAAACTTTTTTAAAATACCAGACTAAAGATGTAGGGAGAAAAGAAAAGTCAAGCAGTACCTGAAACATTTCTGGCTGCTTTAAACTTTTAAGTTGAAAATGTTATTCATTCAGTTTTGAATTTATACAAAATACATGCCCGTCTTCCCTCTCCACTCAGATGACTCCCAGGTTGGAAGTCAGGGGGTTGTAGCTTTCCCTGCTTTGACCTCGTCACCTAGCATGTAGGAGATTCGCAATACACATTGTCAAACCAAATATAGACAGAAGGAAAATATGTGCGGTGCTCAAATGATGCAAAGGCCCACAGGCGCAAGATGAAATGCCTGCATGCACAAAAATACTGGGCATGTTATGGTAGGGAATTGTAAACCCTTTGTCAAAACCAAGTAGTGTGATCTTTCATCTTTTGCAGATTATCTATTGTAAGAATATACTGGGCTATGGTTTACTGCTTTTCAGCCAGGGAAGCACATGAAGGAATTGTCTTTAGAGCTTGAGTTTGTGTCTGCAGAGAAAGGTGGCGGCTGGAGAGGTAGACGCCATGATTTATGGGATTTGTGGATGCGACCAGAGAACAGACACAGAAGCCAGAGGATGTCATCCCCCAATGACATCAGCCTGTATTTGGAAGTTCGGAGCAGTTACTGTTCTGCCTGTTGGACACACATGTGGCAGGGTTTGTTTCTGCTGCTTTGAGTGTCTGAGCCAGGGCGGCAAATCACCAAGTGCTTGCCTAACAACTGAAGCAAATGGATACTTTTTTTTTTTTTTTCCATTTGGCACATGAGAAAGCCTTCTCCTCTTTCCTGCTCAAATATACACAAAGGACTCAGTATACTTGGAATGTTAACACCAAGAAAAGGACATTGAGAATTTTAAAGGAGTTTAATCTGACAATTGATGCTCTAGTTAATTCCTAATGAATAACTGATTAGCTCCACATTTTCCAGGAAATCACAGCATTATGTCTCATGACATAATTCAAGATTACGTATCATTTTATTTTATCTCAAAGAAGCACACACATGAAAGCCAAACATTTTTCAACTTGGCGCTTATTCCTTCTCTAACATGTCTGGACTAGCAATTTCATTCATTAATAGGTAGCAAAAAACATCATTGCAAAAGAGAGAACTGGGCTTTAATTTTCAAAGAATGTGTAAGTGGTTTGGAGCCGGAAGATGTCAGATGGCCGCCAGGTTGGAGAAGACACTCATGGTGTCTGTTTAGAAACAAAAGTGGAGTCTCCGTGAGAGGCTGTTCTGATTTTCAAAGTGGAAAGGGAAATCCATTCATGTGAATAGTTCTTCTAAAAATGCTAACAAGGATGCCGATGAGCAGCCATTAAACTGGTTTTTATGATTTGGACACCCGCCCACGAAGGACTTTCTGTAGATGGTGGCCTCATGACATGTGGGTCACTGGGTTAGTTTCCCAGAGTAAATGTCTATTATTTATTTTTTTCTGTGGGCTGGTTGGCCCTTTGTAAATTGGAGTTATAGCTGTTTTAAAGCAAGACAGCATCATTTGAAATGATCTCTGCCAGCTTTCTCATTTTAACGAAGCCTCCAAAGCCCCCATGGGAGGCAGAGTTACATCTGAGCCGGGTCCCTCGGCTCTCCCAGCCATGGCGGGCCTTTCACTCTGTTGCAGATGATCTTGTCAATTTATGGGCCATTGTCCTGTGATAGGAGTAGCAGTTAATTAAGACTTGCAGAAGCCCAACGTGGTCTCTCCTTGACTTCCAGGTCACACAGTCAACCTCTTAACAGGACTGTTTATTTATTTATTTTTTTGGTTCTCTCTTTTGTTTTAGGGAACACCTGGGTTCTTGGCTTCTGTTTCTCTCTCCCCTGTGCCCACCCTCAGACCCCTGAACTGCCATTAACAGTTGCAGTAGGAAATAAGAAAGAAACAAAGTATTGTAAACTAATTTTGCTACATCTCAATTGCTCTGGATGCATTTTGAGTGCTGAAAGAAATTGAATACATTAAAACAGATCGTACAGTGAAAAACTGGAAACGGTTGCACTGTTGACTGTTAGTGGAAGAACCGAGTGAAGGATCAGGTAGTGATGCGGGGTTCGGGCGGCTTTGGAGCTGAAACACTCGCATGGGGGTCGAGGTTCTGCTGAGCCTTCTCCTTCTAGAGATCTTGGAAGAGAGACTTAATTTATTTGCTCCAGTTCTTTCATCTATAAAATGGAGATCAAAACACCGAACTCCTCAGGTTCTTGTGAAGACAAATTAGCTCATCTACAGTGCTCAGAAGAGTGGCCAGCTCAGCGTGGTAACCATTGCTATACATCAGTATCGTAGCTATAACTAGTATTGTCTGCAAGAAGGACTGTTGCAGACCCTTTAAGATTATCTACAAGAGTTTACAAGGACACGAAAAGCTATCCTTTAAGGAAATTTTATGAAAAAAGGAGAATTAAAACTGTGTAAGAACCATATGATGTCAAAATGTAGAAATGCACAGAAGATTAGAAAGAAATATACAATATATTAACATTGATTGCCTCTGGATGTTGGGATTATGGGTGGTCTTAAAAGGAATACTGCTTTATCCTTTCTCATTTTTTAGTAATAGTCATCTGTTACTTTTACAGCAAGTGAAGAGATACTCACTTGAACTCCAAAAAGAAAATAAGAAAGGGAAATTCATTCTATATATTTCATGCAATCAATTACATTGACATAATATTGTGAATGTAAAAGTTGGAGCTATGCAATGAAATAAAAATGTGTAGGCGACGTTGCCCTTGTCTGTGTTATTAAAAAATATTTGGGAATTTAGGATAAAGAAAGTTAAAATGGAGAACCAGTGCAATAGAAATCGTGTTCTTCTCTCATGAGAGAAAACTGAGAAGGGAGATGTCAGTGGTCCAAGATGCCCTGGAGCCTGGGCCTGCCTTTAGTGGTACCTCCCATCGTGCTGGAGATGGTGGCACCTGACTCACCCTTCTGGGGTGGGGGACAGCAGTGTGGTAGATGGTTTGCTTCTAGGGGTAGGCGGATTTGGAAAAGTGGGGACCTTATGGAGCAAGTGCAGGGAAGGCTGAGCACACAGCCGCAGAGTGATTTCGCCCGGGCGCAGGGCACACAGCCGCAGAGGGATTTCGCCTGGACGCAGGGCACACGGCCGCAGAGGGATTTCGCCCGGGGGGGAAGGGCACACAGCCGCAGAGGGATTTTGCCTGGACGCAGGGCACACAGCCTGTGGGCTGCCGAGGAACTCATCTTGTGACTGCATGAGAATTTGTTTTTTATGTGGTATCTTTTTAGCCAGAGAACTTTCCTCTGTATCAGTAAACATTACATTAATTTTCCATTGTTGTCGTGAGTTCTAAGATCCTGTGGGTCATATTGAAGTCTTATTAATCCCATTGGAAAAATCCCAAAATAAGCAAATAATGAAAAAAAGAGTCCCCTAAAGTCTCACCAGGAAGTGATGTCAGTTGCTGAAGTTTTGCTTCCAAACGTGTGTTTTCCTTGCCGCTGTTTTTGCGCATTCACAGGCATGAGCCTTCTGGGAATGGCTGAGCCCAAACATCTTGTAGCTTTACGAACTATTGATGTATCTTTGACACACTATTAACCATCTGTTGACCTACCTAAAAATTAGAGTTTCAGGGACAGAAGGAAAGCATGGCACATCTCTTTGCTGATGAAATGTTCGCCCTATGTAGATGCTTGACTCCATTGGATGGAGGTGCTTGTGGTTAATGTAGCCAAGATCCTGCTTATTGTCAATATCTGATCCAAAGCCAATGATTCATGTTCCAAAGAAAATGTTGCTTTTCTATTTTCCCATCATGCAGGCTCTCCTGCCCCAGACTGAAGCTAGCCGCCCGCACACTGTTCTGCATCTGGGTGACATGGGAGATAATTGCAGGACTCTTACAGCCATGATAAACCGTGCTTTCCCCAGCTTCGAAGCCCTTTGAAGTTGCAGACAGTTTCATGATAATTGATAATGTAATCTCAACCCAGCCTGTATGTGCTTTTTTCCCCTTTTCTTTCCTGGCTGCTCTGTGAGGAGCAGAATTACCATAGCATATGCATTGACTGCCTCCGGAAGAGGTCACAGTGCAGGGACTGCCCTGCTGACACAGGTTCTTGTGAAAGGTGAAGTCTTGGCAAGATCCAAATAACAGCCAGTGGACCTAGTTGGAAGTGGGTGGAGACCGGGGGAGAGCTGGGAGAGAAACGATTTTTCATTCCTAGTACCTTGAGGCTATACACGGCAATTACTATTGCAGAGGCAATCACAAAGTTGTTAATTACAGGTTTATACCCTTGTAGCCACAAGTAGAAATGAAGGGGCTAACGCTTACAAAGTGGTGCTTGAAAAAAGTTATAGGTGGTTTCTTTTTTCCTTTTTAGTGGAATTACTTAATTAATAGTCAGATTTGGGCCTGATGAGGAAGAGAACGCTCAAAGAAACAACTCCTTAGAATAACTGCATCTGTCCATCCCTCCAAGTTGCTTTTCTTAACTGGTCATTCTGTCTTTATTTTAACTAATTATCTCTGGAAATCTTTCAGATGTGGACCTAAGACAGCATCAGGTATTACATGTGCCTCCCTGCCCGCCTGGGCTGTGATATTTTATATCACAGAGATGCTCTGCTCTGTGGTCACTTCTTAACCTGGTTACCCCGAGAGATCCGGGAGTCCACACTGCATTCCCCAAGGCTGGGCCTGGTGAAGCTTTCCTCCCCGTGCCCAGCGTTGCAGTCTCACTCTTCGGAAAGGCTGGGCAAACCCACTGTGGCTCCTCTGTGGTCTCGCTGTGAGGTGAGAAACGCTGGCCCTGAAAAGCTGCACTCCAGTCTGGCTTAAAATCCTCTTTGAAGCAATCTGCATTTTCTGTTCTTAAGTTTGACTCAGAAGAACTCAGGGACCCAGGTGGAAGCATGGTCTGACTGGCAGGTATGGGATGCACGGTCAGGCCCCATGGTGGTGGCCACTCCTGCCTAGGCTGCTCACGGGTGCTGGAGTCTGTGCCGAGTCCTCGGCCCTGCCTCACACCTCCAGCCTCCTCCGCGAGTGACCCTGTCTCTTTCATCTCTGTGTGCCCAAAGCCGGACAGCGGCTGCACACAGTAGGTGCTCACCAAGTGCTTGTTGGAACTGATGGCGAATGCAGCCTTCTGAATGCTCCTTCCTGGGATAAAGACAGAAAACATCCTCTCCTCTCTGAATCACTTTTAATTTGTCTAACGTATTTGGTTAAAATTGGGGGTGTTCCTTGCTCTCATTGAAACATGCGTTTTCCTGTCGACATCGTTTCCACTGTACACATTTCAAAGGGAGGCTCCTTTCCTCGCGTCTGGCCCTCAGCCAGTAACACCCAGCGCTTGAGGGAAGTAAACAACTCTACCAAACAGGGCCGAGACACTCCGGGCCATGCAAGTTCCGCAGGGCAATGCTGCTGTCGGAGACACCTGATATGTTCGCCAAGCCTTCTCTTCCTGGGGAGGGAACCAGAGGACTTGGGTGTGGAGGCCTCGTTCCATCGTTCAGATGAGGATTGGTTTCTGGGGCCAGAGGGAGATGTTCAGTGACTGTGAGTGCTTGGTGCACATCCACAGTGAGTGCTTGGTGCACGCCCACAGTGAGTACTGGTGCACGTCCACAGTGAGTGCTCGGTGCACGCCCACAGTGAGTGCTTGGTGCACGCCCACAGTGAGTACTGGTGCACGCCCACAGTGAGTGCTCGGTGCACGCCCACAGTGAGTGCTGGTGCACGTCCACAGTGAGTGCTCGGTGCACGTCCACAGTGAGTACTGGTGCACGC
>NC_045451.1:1215613-1228586 GCF_002776525.5 Piliocolobus tephrosceles
CCCACAGTGAGTGCTCGGTGCACGTCCACAGTGAGTACTGGTGCACGTCCACAGTGAGTGCTTGGTACATGTCCACAGTGAGTGCTCGGTGCATGCCTACAGCGAGGGGTTTTTTTTTGCTGTTCACGGTTTGCCCGCAGGGCAGGGCCCGGGGTAGGAACTCCTGTGCCACCCTAGGCCATGTGTGGGAGACTTGAGAGCAGATGGGAGGCCCCGGGAATGTGGCTGCGGGGCTGATGTTCGCGACCCTCCAGGAGGATGTCTGGTCCTGTGATGATCCCGCACAGGTTCGCCCACACTCCGTCTTCACTTCTGGTCTGTGTTACTGCGTTAGGGATCGGGGGCCTCGTGGCACCCATTTGCATGGCCCCAGGCCCCTGTGGAAATCTGCTCAGCCTCCTTTTGTCCACAAAGCCATGACTCCTCCAGGCTGCAAATCTGTTTCCTCTTCCCATCAGCATCCTAGCCCCGCACGCACGGGTCGGGTGCTTGTGAGTGCAGCTGACTGCTGATGAAGGAAGAGAGGTCCTCACAGGAGCCTCGCACACCTCCCGGCCCCCAGGGCGCTGCCAGGTCCCTCAGTGGAGAAGGAGGAGCCACAGGGACTGTCCCCTCCATCACTGAGGGGCTGGAGTGTGGAAGAGGGTGTGGAACAGGGCGGGGCAGACCCGCAGCCTCACATTTGCACACAAAGCACACAGGGTGAACAGCAGAGTTAACTTGAGGGTTTTAAAAAATAAACTCTGTGGCACGTGTAAGACAGGTCCAACATTCCCAAAACACGCTCTCTGCTTCCTCACTGTCACTGAAACATGTGTTTTCCTGTCGACATCGTTTCCACTGTACACATTTCAAAAGGAGGTTCCTTTCCTGGTGTCTGGCCCTCAGCCCACCTCCTTCTCTTCCTTTCCTCCTGGGGTTTCAGGCCACTGTTTCCCAAGCCCAGCTAAAGATATACCCTTTTCTTTCTTCTTTTATGATCACATGTATGTGTACTCGTGGCATCAAAACTTGAAAACTCCGAGAGGCATACAGAAGAAAATAAATGAAGTTATTTTGCCAACAAGATTATTTTCTTATGTTTTCTTTGAGTCACTTTCTTGTTCTATTTCATACATAGCTGAGACCAAACTTTTTTGTTTCATGCTTTTTTACTCAACGTTATAACAACATTTTGTTGTATTTTAAGAAACTTGACATAATGATGATTTAAAATTCCACTCTATGGAATTTTAAATTCCATAAATTTAAAATTTATCGCACCATTGGCTGTTTTGATTCTACCTGGTTCCTGCTGAATGCCAGTTCCTGGGATTAAGGCTGTTGGCGGAAGCGTCCCTGAAACTGTGGGGTGCAGATGAGAAGCAAGCAGAAGTCTCTGAGCTGCACAGAATAGGCTGAGGCCAACCCGCTGGAAGGACCTACCGAGGCAGGCCTTGGGAACTGGTAACTCCTCCACTCGCTGCTGGCACCTGCATGTCGGGGGACGGGAGTCCCAGGAGCAGCCGATTCCAATTCAGAGGACTGCAGCCTGGGTGGGACTTGATCTTCACTGTGGCCCCAGGACACCAGCTTCACGAGGCAGGTGGGCTGAGCAGGGAATTCTAGTGTTCTCTGTTACAGTTTATCCTGTCCTCATTACCCTGTGCCTGAAACTTTGTTCCCTTCAAATTCCTTGTTGAGGGTGGGTTCCTAAAAGTGTGTATATGGACCAAGGACAAGAGTGTTTTTGAGCTTGGGATCCACGTGCCCACAGCTTCTGCCCGGACAGGCCGTGTGCTTCTGTATGCTGTATTCAGTATTCTGTATGCCGGGTCCCGGCAGGGTTCACACAGGCCCTTCCCACTGTGCACTCAACACAGCTGAGTACTGCTGTTGTCAGAAGGTTTTGCTAATTTTATAAGAGGAGAAATGAATGCTGTATTATTCTGAAAATTTCTGTTTCCTTGATAACTTATATTGAAATGTCTTAAAGATTTATTAGCTATTTTGTTAAAAATTTATTGACTCATGGCCGGGCGCGGTGGCTCACGCCTGTAATCCCAGCACTTTGAGACGCTGAGGCAGGCAGATCACAAGGTTAGGAGATCGAGACCATCCTGGCTAACATGGTGAAACCCTATCTCTACTAAAAATACAAAAAAAAAAAATTAGCCAGGCGAGGTGGCGGGTGCCTATAGTCCCAGCTACTCGGGAGGCTGAGGCAGGAGAATGGCGTGAACCCGGGAGGTGGAGCTTGAGGTGAGCCGAGATCACGCCACTGCACTCCAGCCTGGGCGACTGAGCAAGACTCCATCTCAAAAAAAAAAAAAAAAAAAAAAAAATTTAGCAACTCATGTTGTTTGCTTATTTCCATTGGAAGTCTTAGTGAATTTTCTCACGGTTCTGTGTGGACTGTTTATATACGAAGGATATCATTATTTGCTCAAAGTGCTGCCCAAGTTTGCCTTTTACACTTTGTGATTTATTTTACTACGAGAAATAAAGATGCCAGTCATGAGATGCCAGGCAGGCGCATCCACGCAGGGCGGCGTCTCTCAGGAGTCCTGGGTCTCACGGTCTCACGAACTGAGCCGGGACCAGGTGCAGCTCCTCTTGGTCTGTAGCCCTGATGAGTGAGGACGGTCTGCTGCCCGCTCCAGATCCCACGCCCAGTGGTGGAGCTAGTTGGAACGACAGAAGAAGACAGTGCCCGCCCCGTGCATAAGTCCCGAAGCCCTGGGGGCAACTGTGGGGGCTGAGCACCTTGTCAGGACCTCCCTGGAGCTGGGCTCCACCGTCCACTACTGCTGGCTGCCTGATGGGGCTCTTCCTCTCCGTCCCCCGCTGGCTGCATTTAAAAGAGCATTGAAGAGACCCCTTCCTGGGGCTGAGCAGCTTTCTCTGCCTGCTTTCTGCTTGTAGAAATTTGGGAAGTGCAGGGGCCGTTTGATATCTTTGACCCCAGCTGGTGGAACTTTGACCTAAACACCTGAGGAATGCTGCAGACCTCTCTTCTGTACCCATCGAGCCGGCTCTGCAGGTTAGGCTGTGGCTGTCACCCGCCATCTAGCCGGCTCTGCAGGTTAGGCTGCGGCTGTCACCAGCCATCTAGCCGGCTCTGCAGGTTAGGCACGTGGCTGTCTTTTATGGGTAACTGTCTTATCTGTGGTTGGTTTCTTCAGGACCAGCCTTGAGACCACTTTCTAGAGGCTGAAAGGACCGACCAGGGGCCTGTAGGATGTGGTCACACAGTTCGGAAGTGGCCTCTGCCACCACGCCAGGTCCCAGTGGCCTTCACCCTGGACTCGGCCTCTTTCTGGATCCTAGTGGTCTCATCCTGGACTCGGCCTCAGTCCCTACACTGGGTCCCAGTGGCCTTCACCCTGGCCTTGGCCTCTGCCTCCCTGCTGGGTCCCAGTGGTCTCACCCTGGACTCAGCCTCTGCCCCCATGCTGGGTCCTGGTGGCCTTCACCTTGTACTTGGCCCCTGCCTTCAGGTTGAATCTTGGGGGGCAAACTCAGACCATTCTTAATTTTGCCTTTTACTGACTGGAGATGAGAAGCAGTTCCACTTTTCAGTTCTTGCCAATTCTAGAATTTCTGGCTCCCAACACACCCTCTGCATTCTATACATAAGCAGCCAGCTCTTCTCTGGGTTCCTCTCCCTAGTGGTGCCTTATCAAGGGCAGTTAGTCATAATAAGCGAATCTGGCAACTTGAGGTGCATTTTCTGTTATGTGGCTTGTTGTGGGCAGCTGCTTTTTCCACCAGTACATAACAGGTCTTAATTTTTCTAGCCCGAACCAGTTTCCTACCTGTCTGTGGCCTGGTCTGTGGCCAGGGCATCTCCCTTCAGGTCTTTTATAGTAGCACCCCCATCTGCTGGCAGTTTCCATTTGAGGCAGGGTTTTTGCTATGATAATTCTGCATAAGAAACAATCCCCACATTCCCATAGCTTTTACCATCAACTTTTATTTTTCACGGGGCTGGGGAGGTCGAAGCAGTTCTGCCCCTGCCACAGGTGAGTCCAGCCGGGCCTGCCCCACAGTCTCGTTCTGGGGCCAGGAGGATCCCAGGAACACTTTGGCCTCGCCAGGGGGCAGAACAAACAGCAAACACATATTCAAAGCCCATGCCTTCAAATCAGTATTTTACACATTTTCTTCAGAGTTTATCATTGTTTTAGGCAGAAAGGTCAGAATGATAGAAGCTACTCTGCCATTGCCGGAAGTTGGAAGTGGTGAACAACTTTGATGTCCAGAAACTTCCTTCAACTAATCAAGTCTGACAATTCTGTATCCATTTTACTGTTGTTTCTTTTTCTAAAATACGTACAGGCATATCTCTTGCAAGTTATGATTTTCTTGCAAACTTTTCTCCAGTGATTCTTCTTCTAATGTCTATTTCATGTTTTATTCTAATAATTGAGAACTGCATTAATGTTGATAACAAGGTGATATTACAGTTTTGTTCCATCCAGTAAGACACTGGTTTTGGTTTTAGATATTTTTACCATGCTGAGATGGCATTTGTCTATTTCTGCTTTTAAAGAGCTTTTAAAAATCAGGAAAGGCCATTGCAAGTAATGAAAATATTTTTACCATCTCTTGAGATTATTTTACAACTATTGTCTTTTGGATTAAAATTGGGCCATCCTTGAATTACTAGGATGATGCCTTCGTGTTCTTGGTGGATTATTCTCCTACTATTCTGCTGAATTTGCTAATATTTACTTGAAATTTCCCAGTCTATATTCAAAATGAGAAGAATCCATGGTTTTACTTTTTCTTTTTTTATATTTGTGAGATTTCAATATGATGATCAGAATCATGGTAGCTTCATAAAATGAGTTAAATATCTTTCTGTCTTTTCCTACACTCTGAGATAATTAAGTCTTTTCCTACACTCTGAATGAAAATTATCTATTCTCTCAAAAAATAAATAAAATTTATAAAATGCCAGTGAAGAGGAACTCTCCATCCCTCTTTCTCTCCCTCCTCTTGTCCTTCCTTCCTTCCATCTTTCTTCTTTTAATGACTGTTTTTACTGCTATGAATTTATCTTGTAGTGCAGCTTTGGCCTTTCTCTCCTAAATTTTGATATGTAACATTCTTGTTCTCTCAATAGTACACACATGAAATTACATCTATAATCCCCAATTATGTGCCTTACAGAGAACAGACCTTCTTTCACATGTATTCATAACAAATATAAAAACTTGGCGGGCACCCGTAGTCCCAGCTACTTGGGAGGCCGAGGCAGGAGAATGGCGTGAACCCGGGAGGTGGAGCTTGCAGTGAGCTGAGAGCATGCCACTGCACTCCAGCCTGAATGACAGGGCAAGACTCCATCTCAAAATATATATATATAAACTTATTCTATATTAGGTCATGAAGAATACATCAGTGAATGACAGAAAGCCCAAATTGCAGTAAGCGCAGCCAATAAAACAAACATTAAATAAACACTATCCCCCATCCTTTAGGTGTTAAAAACAGTCTTCTACAAATAATTATTGGGTCAAATAGAAACTGGATTATTTCCCTTCTTTAATGCTGTGGATTATTTCCCCACACACATTTCTTTCCTGTTTTCTGCTTGCACATTGTTGGATAAGGAAATTCTCTCCATAAGAAAACAGCATTCACTCCTTGCAGGGTGAGGGACTTCCCACAGCCTCTGCCCTGCCTGCTCTCTGACACTGAGATGGGGTGCCCTGTCTGGTCCAGGCTGTCAGGTCTGGTGGACGCTGTCTTGGGTGGGCTTCTCTGGCCCTCGCTGGGGAGGGCTTTGATGGTGATCTGCAGTATCGTGTCTCCGTCCCTCCACAGCACGCGACACGTGATTCATCCATGCCCTCAACCAGGGTCTTCCAACCTCACCCCAGCGAGTGTCTCCTTCTACCCTGACTGAGCTGGACCCTGGGCCTGTGTTATATGGTGGGTGTGGATGGCAAGGAGCCAGGAGGGAGGGAAGGAAACATGCCCGGGTGCCCACTTGTGTTTCTGGTTATCCCAAGCTCCAAATCTCTAATCTAGGGGCAGAAATTGGGCAGGGGCAGGGAGGAGGCCAGAGCCTCCGTTAGAGCTCCCTGGCCCATGGTGCTGCTCTGCTCAGATGGGGAAGGACATGGGCTACGCTTCTCTGGTGCCCCGGAGCAGGGGAATGGTTCACGGCTACTCCAGATACCAACGCTGCCTTCCTGTGGCCCTTCAGGAAGCTCGCTCCTCATTCAAGTTTCTGACAGGAAAGGGGGCATCACCTGGGAGGCGCCATTTAAGAGAAACGCCTGTGCTCCAATCTTTGGCGACTTGTGTCTTTGCAGCCTCCTTGTCTTGTCACCACCATCCCCCGCTCCCCAGGTGATCTCAGGATCCTCATGCGCAGTAGGAAGTATGATTTTGCTGCAGAATCTGGCTCCTAGATCAGAGGTCTCTCTCCACCCCTATGCTGACCAACCAGCCCCGGTCAGTGGCTCTGTGCTCACGTGACATTAGCAGAGGTGGGTCCAGGACGTGACACTGGCTTCTCTGGGCACGAACCACTTTGGCTAAGTTGTTGCTCACATGTCATCACGCGCATATGGCTTGGTGACCCAAGGCCATATCTACCGCATTTCAGTAGCAACTCATCCCAGCAACCACAAATTCAAGATCTGGTGACCCAGCAAGCAGCCGACTCACTTCCCTGGCAGCCTCTGTCTCTTCCCCTGAGCACCCACCTAGAATTTTCCATCCTCTTCGGGGCCGCATCCAGAATCCTGTGCCGCCTTTCCCTGTGCCGCCTTTCTCTGTGCTGCCTCTCCTTGTGCCACCTCTCCCTGTGCTACCTCTCCCTGTGCCACCTTTCTCTGCCTTTCTCTGTGCCGCCTCTCCCTGTGCCACCTTTCTCTGTGCTGCCTCTCCCTGGCTCTCCCTGTGCCCCTGAAGTCACAGAATTGGGTGCATCTACACGGTGACTGCCAGTGAGCACAGCCCCCACGGCACCTTGCTAGGTCTGGCTCCCACCCTGCAGCCTCCTCTGTGGCTTCTCCAGGGGAGGACATTTTTCCTGCGCTTGGGGTGCACAAATGGGAATTGGGCTCAGAAGTTTATTTGCTGTTCATTGCCATGTCCAAGACATTCCTTTCTCATCCTTGGGAAGAAAGAGCCCTCTGCTTTCCTGAGGCTTGTGTCATTGGGCTGCATGTCTCTGTCCTCTTTCTGTAAGCAGGTGAACCTCCTTTGGTTGGAGGCATTCACACTTGACTCTCAGACTGTGGTCTTCCCACTGTTCTGCTACCTGACAGTCATCGGCACACAGCTCTGCCACTCTCCCCCCGCTCCTGCCTGTCTCTGCTGCTGCATCAGTGCCCACATTCACAGGAGCGCAGCCTTCCCAGCAGGGAGGAGCGCTCGCCTGGGACATGGCCCCTTCCTGTCTTCTGCAGGTGATATTTCCTTTCAGGCACAGTAGTTGAGCTTCTTACAGCATCGGGCTGTTTTCCAGGCATTGTTCCACCTCTTCTCATCTGATTATCAGGAGGTAGGCATGGTCATTCCATTTTACAGACAGGGAAACAGACCCAGGGACCCTCAGGGACTGTCCTAAGATCTAAGGCTGGGTGAGAACCCTGGGCTCCTGTTTCTGCAGACTCTCATCTGTCCTTAAACGTCACATGGAGGAAAGACAGAGAAGATTTTTTCTTTTTTTAGAAATTTAAATGATGAAATAGTAGGTATGTCAAGATGAGAAAGGGTAAGTACTTTTCCGAAGACCACATGAAATGCACTAATTACAGAGAAAGGCCGTCTGCGTTTCTTCATTCTAATCTCCATCTCCGGCTTCCCGTGCCAGATTTACGCGTGAAAGCAATTTAGTGGAACATATGACGACATTGAGGAAAGAACTCACGTCAACTTTGCATCGTGGGTACTTGGAGCAGAATGTGACACACTTGGCATTTATTTTGGCTCCTGAAGAGAATAAAATACATCACAGAGAACTTGTTCATATACAATGTGGACCAGAAATGACTTTAACATTTACGTTCGCCATGTGTTTCTCTGTGTCCTCACTTTCCTCAGTGCTTTCTGCCTCTGTACTGATAGCCTTTTAGTTTTCAAAAACATTTTTTAGAGACCTGTTAGAAAATGGTAGGAAGTAGGGATTGGTGGGGCGGGGGAATGCAGACCTGGCCCTCCCTCGCTCCATGGTGACCCCTTTGTCTCCAGGTGTGGTGGCTTGTTCTGTGGCCTGTGCCATCGCCCATCATCCTGGCACCCAGCCATGCCACATACGGGATGAGGGGAGAGTGCCAGGGTGGGTTCCTGCCCTCTGCCTTTGGAGATTAATTTAGACTTTCCTTCTCTCTCTCTCTCTCTGGTGGGGGTTGTGGCCGTGCTCCAATTACCCCAGTGATTCTGGCAGCGCATTTACTGAGCTGCTCCAATCACCCCCTCTCTGATCTGGAGCTGAATCTGTATTGATTCCTATGAATCGATGTGCACATCGAAGGGAGGAAAAATGTTTCTTTCTTAGGGAGCATTTTTGTCAAGATGACTTTCCTCGAATAGCTGTCATACCAGGGCACCAGACAGCATATTCTGGGATGACTTTGTCATACACTATTGTCTTTCAGTGAAAGAGGCAGCCTGGCTTTGAGGAACTCGTGTCATTAGCATGTCCTGTGAAATGTTGCTTCCCGCAGCCGCGAGAGCAGGCAGGTTGTGCAGCCAGGGGTGGGGCTCCCTGGACCAGCTGCCCGGCTGCCTGGACGGGGAGAACATCTTTCCCCGGATGCCAGGGCCAGCCCCAGCCCAACGTGGAGATGTTTGTCATCCAGGCGACCTGGAGCACCTGTGGCCAGCATGACCCATGCTGCTTCTCCCTGTGGGTACTGCTCCCCCGCTGCCTTCACACCCGCACCCCACACGGGCACAGCACGGGGGCCTTCGAGTCTGCTGCGAAAGGCTGGCATGCAGCTCCCTCTCAGACACATCCTCTCTTGTCCTCCCCATGGAGAGAGAAAACGAGGGAGGCACGAGTGCTTTCCTTCCCGTCGCCTACCAGAAGCTTAAGGCAGATGAGGGAAAATGAACAGACCAGCTAATAACAAATAAGAACGCTGCATTTCAGGTATTTCCTTCATCCTTTAACATACTCACAAACAATCTCCAAGAGTCCCTGACAGACTCTCAAAGGCGTGTTGGCTTATGGAGCTCTGATTCTACCACTGGCATCTGTCTTGGAACTAGATCGGCTCCAGGAAGCTGCCCCTCTGGTGCGTCGCATCTACCCCTGCACTGTGGTTCCTTTCATTCACAGCTCTCTCCCCTGCTACACAGGCTGCTGGAGCCGTGTCTGCGTCACGAACTGAGGACACTCACTGGCACAGCAGGTGTCTCCTAACTGAAGATCCACTTATCCTGACCTGGTGACCCGCACTCAAACATCTTCTTCAAGGGCATGTCTTAGGATTGATTGGAATCGCTTGTGCCCACATGGAATGTTTTAACGGATGTTTGGAATATCAGCTCTGACTGCCAAGGTTAATAAGGGCCATTGCCCCAGCAAATACCACTGAAAGTCCACAGAAACCCTGTGGGTTATGAGACGGCCTCACGCAAGGCCTGCCCCTCCCCACAGTTTCTACGGCATCTCCATCACAATCCCGTTTGTGATTAAAACTCAATTCCATATATTTACCATTATAAAAAGTTTCACAAGAGAAGTGGTCTCATTCTATGGAACAGATGCTACCCACGAAGTTAAATTTTGTTCAAAGAGCAGAACCAGCCAGTCCTTGTCCGTGGCTATTTCCCCACCCTCATCTGCAGGACAGGCCTTCCCATGGGCGTGGGTGTGGGTCTCCGTGTCCACCGGCAGCCAGCCTGAGTCACAGGCAGGACAATCGCGGCCGTGCCACCCAGCAGGATTTTGTGAGGAGTCCGGGCAAATCTCGCCACCAGTGCCAACAATCCAGGAAATGCAGTTTTTGGTCCTGGGGAAATCTGGGGCCTCCCAAGGTTTGTGTAAAGATGAGAAGGTGACGCTTCTAAGATGTGTCTTGGAGAATGGCTTGGAGCCTGGTTTACCAGTTGACTTGCTGTCAGACCTCTCTATGGAGCTCTCTCTGGCTTCTTCGCCTCACGTATTTGACGCCCAAACTCATCCCCGGATCAGGTTCCTCTGGGAAGTGACTGGTTGGACCCTCCCTTCTTCCTTCTCTCCCTCCTTCTCTCCCTCTCTCCCCCATCCCTCCCACCGCAGGTACCAATGGCATGTCTACATCTAACCTCTGAACACAAACTTTACATGACCTGGAAGGCAAACTGTCCTAGGAAATAGTTTTGCAAATGCCAAATGATACGTTTCTTATACTGTCCAATATTTTGGGTGGAACAAGTCCACTTCTGTAACCTTCCATGAAAATGCGGACCCTGTGATGGTTATGTCTGGTCATTCACTGGCAAACTGAAATAAAAACACGGTGCCCGTTCAGGAGAGCACGGCACACCCCAGACAGTTCAGGGAGAAGCTTGCTGCCTCTGGACAGGCGTCTCCGAGGATTCCCTGACGAGCACAGCCAAGGACTTACTCCCCAAGGATCACACCTGGGTCACAGAGAAAAAAGTTAATTTTGCCTTTTCTTTCTTAAGCCAAACAATCCCAGATTCTCAACTTAATCTGGCAATAAGACTGTAGCTTATAACTGGAGTTCAACGTGGGGGTGGCCTTTGTTACTCAAGGTTCTTCAAAGAGATTCTCCCGGCACAGGGAGGTTGTTAGAGGCAATGCATTCTGGATCTTACTAATCTGCTAAAGTGGAATGAGTGGTTCTGAATCCTTTTACAATCTGACGCTTCACCCGGGAAATCACACAGCCTGTTTTCGGAGGCTGTAATTCCTACCCACTGGAATCCACTGGCAACTGTGAGTTGAGAATGGTGTTTCTTTTATGTTAACTCCAAAAAGCATCTGCCCTGGTAGCAAATGGGATGCTTTTGCCACTCCTCACATAAGGTCGGAAGTTAGCAGCTGCTTTTGACTGTTGTGTGAGGCTGAGGGACCGCCAAGGACACGCCCGGAGAAGCCTGGGTCCTGCTCTTGGGTACAGTGGGCTCTGGAGAGGGGGAGGACGGGAGGATGGGAGAGCAACTCGTCTTCATCTCTCTGTCAGTGATGGAAACCCATGAAGCTTGCCCTTTTGGAATGTAAACAGAAAATTATGCCTCCAACACAAACCCCAGCCGTGAAGGAGGCAGCTTTTATTCCTGCTCATAACCTGGGGAACAGAAGGCGGGGCGCCATGCGACTTCCCAGCTGTTGCCGGGGAAGCCCGTGCGGAGCCGGCCACATCTGGATGGCATCTTTGAAGAGGCATTAATCTGTGGCTGAGGTATGCTAAGCCTCTCGCTTTTCTTTGCTGCTTCTCAGGCTAATGCTGCTTCTGCAAAGCCGCAGCGACTTCACGTCAACGGGGGAGATGAAGGAACAATTACAGACGGTGATACCAAGACACATTTGGGCAAAAATAAAGGGCAGGACAAAAGCACTGTGCCTTGATCAGTCCGGCAGAAGATTCGCTTTTCCCCGCCTGAGAGGTGCCGCCCAGCTCGCAGCACAATGGCAGGAACCCGAGGCTATGTGAGCGTGGGGTGGATGTTGAAGGGAAGGTCGGGTGCTGGCTCCATGGAAAAGGTTTCTGCATGTCTCTGACCATGTTGCTGGGTCAGTGGATTTCTCTGCTCATTTTTGTTGATGAAACGTGCATGTTACATTAAATAATATATCAGGTGGAAGAATGAAGAAGGTGGCTTAAACACACGTCCTAGCTGGTGCTCCGAGAATAGGAATTTCTTTCTGCCACGCTGAGGGATGCCTCCTCAGATGGACATGACATCACTAACGGTCACAGCGCGGAAGGCGGAGGCCTGAGAACCAACACTGTCCAGGTCACAGCAGCGGGCAGCGTGCCAGGAGGTGCCCGCCTGTTAGACTCAGCATTAGTGTAGTTTAACAATGAATCTGCAGGCTGCATGCCATCATGCATGTGGCCATTGGTTCAGCTTTGCTCCTTCCCATGTTTCAAGATGCTCAGGGTGAATGGGGAGGCGGCAGCGTTGGCATCCTGTTTGGGGTCTCTTCCCGGACCCCTGCCTGAACCAGTAGGACTGCTTCTGCCCCCCAGTGTGTCCCCAAGCTCTGTGATGGTGACTATCCAGGAGGCGCTTGGCCCTGCTCACCCACTTGTTCTGCCCATCCCTTGAGAACACTGCTATTTTGAAACTTTCCTGATCTTTCTGCTGGAAGTAATTTGTTCCACGTGCAACCACACGCCACTCCTTCATATCTGTAGAGGGCTCTACCTTCTGTAACGTTTATCTACGAAACTCCTGTGTTAGGCCAGGAACACTTCAAGAGCAAGAGGCAGACCTCGTCTGACTTTTCACCCTGACAGGGGACTTTTCTGCCTGACAGTGCCGATATCCGGCTCCTACGCATCCTCCATGGAAGGTCACCAGGTCAGCCCATGGGAGGGAGAGGAGGCAGGAAGGGTGACCTTGCCCGTGAGGCTTAGTGGAAAGAATGATGAAGGGCTGCAGGTGGCTCCTTGAAGGTCCCCGAAAGCTTCCTCTGTGGTAGGATAGGAAGGTGGTCAGGGACGTCCGAAAGGCAGTTTCAGCTTCAGTTCCTCGGCTCCTTGTGGGAACAATCCCAGCAAAAGCAAACACTGTGCTTGGGGCTAAACGGTATAATCGTGAGGACTTGACCAAAAACAGGGTTTCAGGGGCTTTTGTCCCACTGTTGCAATGACACTGATGCTCTCTGGAAGGGACCTCAGTGTCAGCACTTCCCCCAGTGGGAGACGACGAGGAGTAAGCATACTGGTTAGTTAGCACTTTCTACCCAGTGTGTGATGATGAAAGAGTAAGTCCAGTGGTTAGTTAGCACTTCCCCCTCAGTGGGTGATGATGGGAGAGTAAGCTCATTGGTTAGTCAGCACTT
>NC_045451.1:1228596-1256769 GCF_002776525.5 Piliocolobus tephrosceles
TCAGTGGGTGATGATGGGAGAGTAAGCTCATTGGTTAGTCAGCACTTCCTCCTTAGCTGGTGATGATTATGGAGTCAGTCCTCTGGTCAGTTAGCACTTCCTCTCCAGTGGATGATGATGGGGGATAAAGCCGGTTGGTCAGTTAGCACTTCCTCTCCAAGGAGGAAGGGGAGTGTTTAGGAAGGCACATGGCTCCTCACCAGCTGTGTTGTTAAGGAACTGACATTCTGCACTAGAAGTTGAGGCACTGGCTCCAGAGTTGAGCTGCTTCTGTATCTAGACATTTCAGTGTGAATTTAAATTTATACCTCATTGTAGGTCAATATTTTACTGAGATTTTGATGAAAAACAATTATTCTACACTTTTGATTATTGAAATGATGGTTATGCTCATTGTAGGTGATTAACTGAGACATGAGAATGAGTATTTTATATCAAAACCATAGTTACTAATTTAGGTAAAATCTGTTTGTAGAAGAACTGCATGAAAGCCTCCGTGCAGCAAAGGATGCAACCAACAGAGTGAAAAGGTGACCTATGGACTTGGAGAAAGTGTCTGCAAACCATATGATACGGTTTGACTGTGTCCCCACCCAAATCTCATCTTGAATTCCCACCTGTTGTGGGAGGGATCTGTTGGGAGGTAATCGAATCATGGGGGTGGGTCTTTCTGTGCTGTTCTTGTGATAGTGAATGAGTCTCATGAGATCTGATGGTTTTATAGAAACGAGAGTTTCCCTGCACAAGCTCTCTTCTCTTGTCTGCTGCCATGTGAGACGTGACTTTCACCTTCCACCATGAAATCAGTGGATGTTCTCTCAGAGCAGTTGATCCCTACTAAGCATCTGTTTGAAGCCCAGCAGCTCCAGGCATTGGTCTAGTTACTATGGATGCAAAGATGTTGATGGCAGTTTTACTGATGGCAGTTTTTCTCCAGCTGGTGGGATGAGGTGGGAGCCGGAGGTTACAGCGAGTAACTTGTCAGGGCCTGGTGCTTGGGGTATGAAGCTTAGTGGGGCTTTGTGTTGGAGGTGCTGGGAGCCGCGTGCTGAGAGCTGTGTTAGGAGGGTCATCTGCTGGTGTGCAGCATGGAGAGGTTAGAGAAGAGTAGTTCCATCTTTGTATTAACTGAAAATAAGTTTTTGAAGTGAAGCCTAGAGAGAAATTCCCTCCATTTCTGTCCAAAGAGGCTACCATTACCCAATGTTTTTACAGCAAAGGGAAATCACTTATGAATATTTTGCCCAGGGTGAATGTAAAAGAGTACAAGTGAAATATAGAACAATTTCAGCTCTTCCAGGACTCAGATTCAATTTGCCTGATTCCTAGATCTGTGGCATGTTTTTTAGAAATTATTTTTTAAATTCACTAGGCCAATAGCTTAATTTTTTTCAATAGCTTAATTTTAATCTACAACATGTAGCATAAAAAAGTGATGTCCTGCCATTATGTTCAAAATTCAATGACATTCTTTGATTAAGGTCTTTTCTACTTAAGTGTCATAACCCAGCCTTTTTGGCTCAGGGTAGCTGTGAGGATTTCACCACTACCTGGCCAGTCTCAGCCACACTGACCTGGAAGACTACCTGACCCTTCCTTGTAAGACATCGGAGGTCTGTCTCACTTCACCCAGCATGTCTAAAACTGATCTCCACATTTTCCCCAGGTCAGATTTCTTTATGAGTCAGAAAGCATTTTTACCACTCTTAGTCATTTCTTCTCACAATCTCTCTACATTTTACCAGTCCTTTCAAGTCCTCATTAATCCATTTCTCTTCCCTGGTCCTTTGGTCCTGTGGCCTCTGCATCAGTCCTGAACCTGGCCTGCCATCCTTCCTGCCTGTGAAATCAGCATTTCAAAGCTGTGGGAGCTTGTGCTGCCATTTTGTCCAGCGTTTCTGGTAAGATAAAAACTGCAGACTGCCCTGGCCACCCTGGCCATGGTCTGAGGAGAAGGTTCTAGCAAGGATCCTGTAGATGTCAAAGTGGAGCCTGGGAGAGTCCACTACTCTGTTCATAGTTAAAGCTCTTCTTTTTCAAGCATGGCAAACAGGAATAAATATGGGGTCTCTGGGAAGATTCTGTAACTGAAAGGATGGAGAATGTGCACACTAGATGCAAAGGAATGGGATGGGGCAGGCTCTGGCTTTGCTACACGGGTGACCTTGGTAACAAGGATGTCCCTGACTTCACATGGGGCCATATGGGGAATAAATGGTTAATGCAGGAGGAGTGGCTCAAATCATGCTCAACATGGAGTCAGTAGGCTTAACAGACACACACTATCAGCCTTACTCATGGTTGCTGTTGGTTTTATTATTAGATGTTAATAAGGACTTTACTGCAGGAAACGAAAAAGTTTAAGAAGTATTCTCTTCATATTCTCAATACTCAGAACTCTAAATTCAGAGAGTAAAGATGGGATAAGGAGAAAAGAGGTGAGAATGGAGATATCTTGGAGGAAGCTTTAAAAGAGTAGATATGGGATCCATTAAAATATTAATTAAATGAAGTGATAATTGTAAAATTTAAGACGATCTTAGAAGCAATAAAAATAGGTTACATTCTACAGATAGAGATGAGTAGGGCATTCTAAGGGTTTCTTCTACAAAAAATAAACTTCATACAAATAAAATAAATTTTTATCATCGCTCATTGAAAAGAAAAGCTATAATGGAAGACACAATTTAATTTTAGTTTTCTGAATTCAATACGGACCTTCAGATTGAATCAGCTCATTGTATACAACAAGGCTAAGCCAATGGCCAGATCTGGCCATGTGAAAAAATTTGATTATAAAGGTAAATCCAAAAACCTCCAAGCAGAAAAAACAGGATAGCTAGAAAGGAAAAAATAGCACACCTGTCTCAGACTTTTCCACATGTCTAGGGAAAAAATGGAGTAATCTCTATAAAATATTGAGAAAAAGGGTAAAGCAAGCAGTGGGGGCATCTATAGGTCTCTGCTCTCAAGAGCTCTATAACCAACCTAACAGTTTTGAATGAATTCAACATAAATGCTGAATGTATAGTCAATTCTCACACTGCTGATAAGGAAATACCCAAGACTTGATAACTCATAAAGGCAAAAGGTTTAATTAACTCACAGTTCCACAGGACTAGGGAGGCCTCAGGAAACTTACAATCATGGTGGCAGGGGAAGTAAACACATTATTCTTCACATGGTGGCAGGAAGGAGAAAGATTAGAACTGAGTGAACGGAGAAGCCTCTTACAAAACCATCAGATCCCCTGAGAACTTACATACTGTCACCAGAATAGCCTGAGGGAAACTGCCCCATGATTCAATTACCTCCTACGGTATGTTGAGATTATGGGAAATACAATTCAAGTTGAGATTTGGGTTGGGACATAACCAAGCCATATCAAAGAGTACTGCTGAAGTGTCCTGGCTATGAACCTTTTTACAAACATCATTCTGTGGCAAAATAAAATGTGAAAAATTTCCAGTGTAACAATATTTGTCATGAAGATAAAAATGAGTAGAACAACAAAAATTAGGTCCAAAGAAGAGTTGAAAATATTTTTTTCTAAACTAACACAAATGGCTAAAATAACTTTTGAAAAAGAAGTTGCAAAATGAAACAAATATTAATAACATAGAAGGAGGATTCTGGGAAGATGACAGAGTAGGAAGCAACAGGAGTCCATCTCCTCACCAGACCACAGTTGCACTGGCAAGATCTGGCTGATGTAACTATTTGGGACTCTAAAGTATATTGAAGGCATGTAACTTCCAGGGGAAGAATGGTAGGATGGTAAATTGAGGTCAATTTCAGTCCATTTCAGCTCTTGGCATAATAGATGCTACCTATCCGTGATCTCCAACCCCATGGCCGGCAGTTGTGAACATGTTTCTAATGCAGCCTGCACACAGTTTACAGTAGCCAGGTGGGCAAAGGGATGCTGCCCTCCAAATAGCTGGGATCTGTGCCTGGATTGAAGATTGCTGCTTCTAATCATAGAGACAGACAAAGAGGCAGGGGCCATTTTTGCTACACCTGCTCCAATTGATGCAAGCCCCTCCCCCTCCTTTAATCCCTGGGAAGTCACTTCTGCTTCAAAATACTGACTGCCAGGGGATTTAAAGTACTGACTGCCAGGGGATTTAAAGTACTGACTGCCAGGGGGTTTAAAGTACTGACCGCCAGGGGATTTAAAGGGCTGGCGTCTTTCCCCTCACCTTTCTTTTTTTTCTTGTTTTCTCCTTTTGGGACTCAGACATTAAAAACTAAGACATTCAAAAGTAACTGCACGTATGAAGAAAATTAGAAAGTGTGAGTGCCCAGGGAAAGGCATAGGCTCAGAAAAGAGCTGAGGAGCCCTTAAGTTGACACCTCAGGCTGATCTTTGGTGTGGAAGCAACGTAAAACAATAAAAAACAAAAATAGTACCAACAGCAGCAAACCCTGGGGAAAGGGGAGAATCTGATTTCCTGTTACTGCATCATTAGATTCAGATGTCCAGCTTTCAACAAAAAAAATTATAAGACATACAAAGAAACAGGAAAGTATAACCCATTCAAAGGCAAAAACAAAAACAAAAACAAAAAAACACCCAACTGTTCAAGAGAAAGACCAGATGGTGGACCTACTAGATAAGGACTTTAAAACAGCTGTCTTAAAGATGCTCAAAGAACTAAAGGAAGATGGAGAGAAAGTCAAGAACACAATGAATACATAACGTGGAAATATCAGTAGAGTTAGGAAACTTAAGAAAAAAAAGAAATTCTGGAGCTGAAAAATACAACAACTGAAGTAAAAAACTCACCAGAGAGAGAGAGAGAAATTATTGAGTTAAAGAAAGAAAAAATACCAAAGAAAAGTGAATAGAGCCTAAGGAATGTGTAGGACATTATCAAGTGAACTAGTTCAGAAAGAGAAGAGAGAGAGAAAGGGAAAGAGAGATTATTTGAAGAAATAACAGCTGAAAATATGTTTCATGTTTGATGAAAAACACCAATATAAACAGTCAGGAAACTCAATGAACTCTAATTAAGGTGGACATAAACAGACCCACACTGAGACACATTATAATCCAACTTTTAAAAGCCAAAGAGAGAATTTTAAAAGCAGCAAGAGAGGAGCAATTAATCACATACAAAGAACTTTTAAGTAGATTATCAGCAGATTTCTTATTATAAACATTGGAGGCCAGAAGGTAGTGGGCTGATAAAGTGCTAAAAGAAAAATTAAAAAAACACCAACCACCTATCAACCAAGAATCTTACATTGGTAAAATGGTCCTTCAAAAGTCAGGGAGAAATACAACATTCCCAGATAAAAGCTAAGGGAGTTCCTTGCCACTAGAACTGTCCTACAAAAACTGCTAATGGGAGTCGTGGAGGTTGAGAGAAAAGAACACTGGAGAGTAACTTGAAGCCATATAAACAAACGAAGATCTCAGCAAAGATAAATACATGGGTAATTATGAAAACTAGTAGTATTGTAAAAATGGTTTGTAATTCCATTTTTGTTTTATATATAATTTAAACAATACATTAAAAGTTATTAGCCCAAAAGCTAGTATTATTGCAACTTTGGCTTATCACTCTACATTTTATTTTCTACATAATGTAAGAGATAATATGTATTATAAAAATAATTCTTAGTTTACATGTTTTGGCACACATTGTGTAAAGATGTATTTTGTGACATCCATAACTGAAAGGGGTGAAAATGAAAATACATCAGGTATGTATAAAAATTACAAACATTTATGGACCTAATACTGGATAGTCTTAATATATGAAGCAAAAATTGACAAAATTGAAATAAGAAATAGATGGCTGTACTATACTAGTGGGGTATTGGAAACTTCACTACTCCACTGTCAATAATGCATAGAAGAACCAGGCAGAAGATAAATAAAGAAATAGAGGGCTTGGCCAACACAGTAAACCAAATGGATCTATGAGACATACACAGGACAGTCTACTTAACAACATTGGAATACACATTCTTCTCAAGTGCAGATGGAACATTTCCCAGAATACACCATATGTTAGGCCACAGATTAAATCTCAATAGGTTTAAAACGATAGATATCATACAGAGTATCTTCTTTGACCACAACACAGTGGGGTTAGAAATCAATAACCAAAGAAAAACTGAAAAATTAAAAAATTTGTGAAAATCAAACAACATACTCTTAAACATCCAATGCGTCAAAGATAAGATCGCAAAGAAAATTAGAAAATACTTAGAGACGAAAGACAATGAAAAACACAACACAGCAAAACTTACAGAACACAGCAAAAGCAGTGATAAAGGGGAAATTTGTAGCTGTAAATACTTACAATAAAAAAAAATCTCAAATCAACAATTTTAACATTGCAACTTAAGGAACTAGAAGAAGAATAACAAACTAGCTAGCAAAAGGAATAAAGCTAGCAGAAGGAATAACGTAATAAAGACTGGAGCAGAGATAAATGAAATAGAGAATAGAAAAACGATTGAGAAAATCACTGAAACCAAATCTTGGTTCTTCAAAAAGATAAACAAAATAGACAAATTCTTAGCTAGATTGACTTAAAAAAAAGAGATGACTCAAAAGTCAGAATATAAGCGGGAACATTTTTACTGCCAATTCCACAGAAATAAAAAAAAGTTATAAGTGAGGACTATGAAAAATTGTAAGACAACAAATTGAATAACTTAGATGAAATCAACAAATTCCTGGAAATGCAAAATTTCTGCCAAGACTGACTCATGAAGAAACAGAAAATTTGAATAGATCTAAAACTAGCAAGGAGATTGACTTCAGACAAAGAAAAGCTTTGGACCTGATGGCTTCACTGGTGAGTTCTACCAAACATTTAAAGAACCAACATCAATTTTCCTCAAACGCATTCAAAAAATTGAAGAGGAGGGAACTCTGCCTGACTCATTCCATGAGGCTAGCACTGTCCTCACACAAAAGCGAGAAAGAGACTCCAAAAAAAGAAAACTACAGATCAATATTTCTTGTGAATATCTATGAAAAATTCTCAACAACATATGAACAAACCAAATTCAGGATTATTAAAAGGATTATGCACCATGACAAAGTAGAATTTATTCCTGGAATGTAAGGATGATTCAGCATATGAAAACTGATCAATGTAACATACCACATTAACAGAATGAAAAAAATACCTTACATGATCATCTCAGTTGATGCAGAAAAACCATTAGACAAAATCCAACACTCTTCTATAATAAAAATATTTAACAAACTAGGAATAAAAAGAAATTCCCTCAGCATAATAAAAGTCATGTATGAAAACCCACAGCAAACAGCATATTTAATGATGAAAGACTGAAACTTCTTCCTCTAAGATTAGGAAAAAGGCAAGGATGCGTGCTTTTACCACTTCTATTCATCAAGTACTGGAATCCTACAAAGGCCAATTAGGGAAAAAAAAGCATCCAAATTAGGAAGAAGAAAAATCGTCGATGTATTATCTTATATGTAGAAAACCCTAAACATTTCACAAAAATGTTAGAACTAATAAATTCAGCAAAGTAGCATGATATAAAATCAATGCACAAAAATTAGTTGTATTTCTATACACTAACAATGAACAATTTGAGAAGAAAATTAAGGAAACAATTTCATTTACAATGCATCCAAAAAAAATCCCACTTACAAATTAACAGCAAAAGATTTATACAATGTAAACCACAAACTACTGTTGAAAGAAATTTAAAAACCATATAATTAAGAGAAAAGATATCCCATGTTCATGAATTGGAATGCAATGTTATTAAAATGTCAATACTACCCAAAGTAATCTACAGAGTTAAGGCAATCTCTATTAAAATTGCAATGACATTTACTGCAGAAATAGAAAAATCCATCCTAAAATTTGTATGTAGTCTCAGGAGACCCTGAATAGCCTAAGCAATCTTGTGGAAGAAGAACAAAGTGGAAGGACTTATACTTCCTGACTTCCATCTCATGGCTGAAGAAACTGAGGTTTACAGAAATTCAGGAGACGAAGTTCAAGTTTCCAGGGGCAGGTGAAGTTCAGGGCTTGGATTTCTGGATGTGAACACCTGCTTTTATCAACTACCCTGGCTGCTGCCTCTCTCAGATGATTTTACGGGGTTTTTTTTAATAGTTTTTTTTGCAAACGTGAAACAGCTGAAGAGAAATGCTTTTTAGTCTTTGTGATGGAACGAGGATTCCCTTCAGGCTTCCAGCAGACTGTCCGTGTGACTTCCAATATTATCTGGATATCATTCAATATCAGAGCTCACGCTGATCTATCAGAGATGATCATCTTCAAGGACAAAGCTTCCAAAAGAGTCTGATGAGTGACAACTGTGCCTGGGGACCGAAGGAGTCTGCTGGGCACTGAGCAGAGGGGAGTCCTGTGGAGAGTTTAGGAAAGGGGTTTGCCCTGGGGCATGGGACACAGGGTGTGGCGTGAGGGCCGAGGCTATAGCCTCATGGGAAGGAGGGCTTCATGTCACCGTTGCTCAGAATGTAAGTGCTGGTCTCTGTAACAAATTAGAGACAGGCCACGCTGGTTTGGAAAGCCTGAGCTCCCAATCCTACGGGCACGTTTGTACTCAGGTGCCTGTCGCTAACCAGCTGGGGATTGTGTCCAGGAATGTAGCTGATTTCTGAACCTCATAAAAGGCCCTTCTTGTTTTTATATTTGGGGGTTGCCCCCGTCCCCCGTATTTCCTCTCCATTTTCTTCAGCCCTGGCCCTGCCATTGTCAGTTGTGTGGCCCTGGGCATTTCTCAAATACCTGCATGTTCATTCGTCCTCTGGGTTGCGCTGATGACCATGAGATCCTGGATTACTCTGGATTATTCTCTAGCTACGTGTAGTGTCCTGGACGAACGTGTAGCTCCTCGCAGATGCAGTTTGTGCTTCCTCTGCCTGCGTGACAGCAGCCCCACTCACCTCTGGGGCCGTGGACGGACCCGGATCACACGCGACCGCGTTGCCTTTCCCAGCTTCACTCCTCGCTGTGTGCTGTGCTATGTGATGTCTCCTCTGCCCCTTTTCTCACAGCCTTTCGTGTTTTATTTCATGTTAGTGTGCTGCATGCATCTTTGCTAGTTACCTTAAATCTTTTTTTAGGTGGGAGAAGAGCGATGCATAAATAAATACATACACACTACGGGATTTGCAATCGTCAAGCTGTTTAATGTTTTTATCTTTTTATTTGTTATTACTCTTAATGAGCTTCTGAATTCATGTCTAGAAGGGGAAAAATCCACCAAACAAATCACTCTTTTCAAACAATTCTACCGATCCACACTGCTTAATACCTAAACCCAATTAGTCACAGAACTTAGAATCTTAACTTTGAATGGAAACGGAAGTTTCTAGTTCAAAAGTTATAATCTCACAAATGATGTATGATTGACACAATCAAAAAAAGTGTCTATATTTTACTTTCTTCTTTAAAAATGTAAAAGAAGGAACGCTGAGACAATGTAACAGGTACAATGTTTTTACATTTTGATCTCAAATTTGTTTTTTTTTTTTTACTTTTGATCAGGTTTTGTTTGGTTTAAATGCTAGAGACATGACTGATTTAGAAAAATCTTAGCGATATAACTCTGTTAGCTAAGGCTCTCCAGAGAAACTGAACCAATAGGATGTGTATGTATGGAGAGGAAAGAGAGAGAGAGAGAAAGAAATAATTTTAAGGGATTGGCTTACACGACTGTGGGGGCGGGCAGATCTGAAACCTGCAGTGCTGGTGGGCAGGCTGGACACCCGAGGAAGCGCTGGCATTGCAGCTCAAGTCCATAGGCTGTTTCCTGGCAGAGTACCCACTTCCTGGAGGACTTCAGTCTTTGCTCTTTTTAAGGCCTTCAACTGATTGGATGAAGCCCACCACAATCTGAGGTGTGATCTATGCCACTCAAAGTCTATTGGTTTAAATGCCAATCCCATCCAAAAAATGCCTTCAGAGCAACATCTAGAATGACTTTTGAGGGAATCCTGAGGTACTACGGCCTAGCCAAATTGACACATACAATTCACCATCACAATGACACAAAGCAGAGAAAGTATAATACATGTTTTTTAAATGACAAAGTTGCCTTATTCTTTCTTTCTGGCACCTTACCTATGTCTTTAAATATGTTTTTAAATAATTAATTATGGATAAATGATATAAGATGAAATTTCAAAAACTGTTGTAGCTTTAAGATGAATCAGATGAAGGTTACATCAGTCTGAAATGGCAGTGAGGGAAAAGTGCTTGTGTCATGGGGGCTCCAGCCAGGGAGAGGGTGCCGGGCTGGCTCTGAGCACTGCTGTGGCCTCTGCTGTATGGCTCAGAGCAGGGCACTTCTCTGTGAGTCTGTTTCTGTCTGTAAAATTGATATAATGATATCACAGAGAATTCAAATCAATGTTTAATGAAAGTCGAACTGACAGCACCCCAATCTTTCCTTCATTACATTTGTACTATTTCTCGACAAGTCTCAATTATAAAGGTGTATCTTGTCTTAGTTTTCTAATTGCCTTTGACGTTGGGACCTGGTGCCCCGGACCCAGCACAGCGCTGCACGGGGTGCCATCCCTCTCACCTTCCTGGCTCAGCTAAAGTGTTGATCTCCTAGAATCTGTTCGTAACCCACTTCCCTCTGGCCGGGCAGCGCTGGACTCCTCTCTTGACATCCACACTCCGCTGACCCAACACAGCCTTCCACGTGCAGTGTGTGAAGCTGACTGTGACGCCTTACACGACGAGCACGGATGACTGGAAGTAAAGGATTCCTGGGCCCTAAACAGTGTCTGTGAGCTGGGACCAGGAGTGGGAGAGGCAGAGCTCCGAGGACCCTGACCTAGGAAAGGTGGAGCAAGTCGGTAAAACAGAGGCAGGAGGACAGTTCAAAGGTTGAGAGGGGAAGGAGGGAACCCCAGGCAGGAGGGCTTGGGGCTGGAGAGTGTGAGTGTGAAGGGAGAAAATGTGTGTGTAGGTGAGTGCAGGGGTGTGTGTGGGGGGGTGGGGGACAGAAAACGTGAGGGGTGGAGAGTGCGACTGTAAGGACCTGCAGGTGCCTGTGGGTGGTGCATATGAATACACATGTATGAGTATTAGTGTATGGAGGAGAGAAGTGTGTGTGTGTGTGTGAGTGTGTGTGTATGTGCAGGCACCAGAAGTTGGGGTGGACAGGCAAGGACGTCAGGAGGTATTTAAGAAACAGAATTGACATGCTGTGGCCATTCCTCGGATGGCAGACTGAGGATAAGGATGAAATAAATAATGGTGAAAAGAAATTCTGAGAAAAAATTTACTAAAATAAAACATAAAAATAGATAAAAGGCAAAATAAGAGTTAAGAGCAAACAAGAGATAACGGAACAAAAAACTTAGAAGGTACCAGGCAAAAAGATAAAATAAGCCCAGAATAGTGATAAAAAGAAGAAATACAACCATTTCAACAGCTGGGAAAGATCCAAGGTAGATGTAAGTGTAAAACTAACTTCATGTCCATTTAAATTAATAGAAAATGGTCATAGTGTAACTTGTAAGAAAGGTAAAATGGAGACCGTAAAACAATGAACAGAAAGAAAATGTGAGTGGAGGTGGGTGGGCCAGGGCCCCAGCAGGGACACCCACAGACTGTCTGGGAGGCCACCAAACCTTCTACCCAGGCGGGACTTCTCGGCCATGGGGCCGTGCAGAGCCCTTCGGGAAATGAGGAGGTTTCACACTCCCTGGGCCAGGAGAGGGGAGGATGGGGCAGAAAGGTCACAGCGGGCAGCCCATGACGGGCAGCCAGTCTGTCTGCCCGACCTCCACACGCAGGGCATGAGACGTCTGCCCAGGCAGGTTTCTCAACTGGGCCAGCCCACTGGAGGTCGGCAGCCAGGGAGCTCGGCAGAATAGTCACCTCTTTCGCCGGCAGCCTTTCCTGGTCTCTCCAGTTCCTCTGGGTTCTTTCTCAGCCTGGTACTGAAGGGAAAAAAAGAGAGGTGAGTTAAATTTCTAAACTCACTGCATTTTACAGATTATCCGTAGGACAGTTTGAGAGAAAGAAGGATGAGAAGGATTCCCTGTGCAGGTCTGGAGTGAAGCGTGTGTGCTCTGTTTGGGGACATGAACCTGTCAGACGCTTTACTCTCATTCTCACAGAAACATTTCACGCCCTCTGTCTCTCTGACTGCATCCGGGGAGCGGTGGGCACTGAGGTGCATGGGCGGCGTTGGCCTTGCCAGGTGTGTAGGAACCTTAGGGTCACTTCTTTAGGTATCTTCTGCCACATTAGCTTGGCTATTGATTCATAGAGAGATTCCACTTTCCTGAGCAGCTTTATCCTTTGCCAAATTGTGATTAGTTTGGTACTGAATGCATGTCCAGCCACACACAAGGTGTTTATGTAAATTTCAAGAGACTAGTCCTTTATAATCTGTTGAGAGCACAAGGCTTGCACACATGTGACACGCTCACACTCAAATACACTCATATATTCACACACACACACCACACACACCAAGCAAGAACACAGAGCAGTAGCATAAAGAAGGGCAGGGTTGGCTGGCCCAGCCTTCCTGTTGGGTGGGTGTTCCAGAAGCGGCCAGAGGATACATCAGGGGTTTGAAATCAAAACAGAATCATTTGTGGAGAACAGGAGGACAAGATGGCAGACTCAGGCGCGTCTGCCCTCGGCTTCCAACTGCACTTATGCCAGGAGGTGACCTTAGACAACTCATTAGCCTCTCACATTTATGAAATAGGAAGACTGCGATGGCTTCCTCCACGGCTCCTTAGATCAGCCCTTCCTCTCACCAGCTACTCCTCAGTGTTTGCTGTGTGTCTGTTCACGAGCGGGTCTGTGGGGCTCAGAGTTGGGCCTCTGCTGTCCTTTTCTGTATCCCTAACTTCAAGAATGTGCATGGGCCGGACACGGTGGCCCACGCCTGTCATCCCAGCATCTTGGGAGGCTGAAGTGGGAGGATCACTGGAGCCCAGGAGTTTGAGACCAGAGTGGGCAGTGTGACAAAACCCACTGTCTACAAAAAATACAACAATTAGCCGGGTGTGTTGGCACACACCTCTGCTCCCAGCTAATCATGAGGCTGAAGTGGGAATCTCACTTGAGCCTGGGAGATCAAGGCTGCAGTAAGCTGTGATTGCGCCACTGCACGCCAGCCTGTGTGACAGAGTGAGACCCTGTCTCAAAAATAAATAAATAAATAAATAAATAAATAAATAAATAAATAAATAAATGAAACAACCCAATATGGCTGCTGCATGACAGGCTCCCAGTAAGTACTGGTTGATGGAATAAGCAGACAGACGGGATGAAGTATACAAAACCTGGACATAGCACACGCTCAGTGGATACTGGCAGATTTTGTTGTTGTCTGTGTATGCCATTACTGAGTTAGGCTATGAAAGACGGGGCTCTAATGAGATCAGCTGAAGTACAAGCTCCACAGACCAGGAAGCCGTTTTGTTCTTGGTGCATCCTGAGCCTGGCATGGAGCCTGGCCAGTGACGGGCGGGTGCCCAGGAAGTAACTGCCGAGTGAATGAACAGTGTGAGCCTCAAGCAGTCTTCCTGCTCAGCGTGGCACTGGGCAGCACTGGTCCTCTTGCCTCTCGTGGATTGCAGGCTGGTTCTCCCCATGCAGAACTGCCCTGGAATGTGCAGCGGACCAGCAAAGGCCACGGCGGGCAGTGTGCAGATGACGCAGCCGTCCCAGAGCTGAGTGCACCTCCTTTGGTGCCTGCCTTTGAGGGTGCTGTGCTCCCCACGGGGGCTCAAATCGGCTCTCAGAAAACCGCACGAGGTGTCTTGAGCAGCCTCCAGTTCCTCAGTGCATTTCTCTGTGTGGTGTCAGGGTGTGGATGGCTCTCTCCTTGTTGCCTCTGACATAAAACTTCACGATGCCGGTGACCCTTATTTGCACAATAATTTTATGCAGTCACTGCCTGACTTGGTTAAGCAAACTGGGCCTTTAGTAGCTGAGTGGCATCTCACCTGCCTGAGAGCCACGGCCCAGCATTCCTGTGCACAGCGGGGGGCTTTTGTAACGACTCAGTGTGTGGAGACTTCTGAGAACTCGTCCTGCTCTCCAAAACTCAGGACAGCTTTTCTGCAAAGCAGTGAGTGAAAAGACATATTTTTGAAATCACTGCATGCTTAGACTCAAGCTACTATTTCTACAAACTGTCACGTGAGGCTGGAGCTACCTCGTTCTTTTCTTCTTTTGCTTGTTGAAAAATAATTTTTTCCTTGGCTTGCAAACACGAATTGCAAAACATCAATTCTTTCCTTTGCTTTTCTCGGAAGAAAAGAATCAGCAAAAGCAGATACCTTGTTAGGAACAGATTATGCATAAAAGGAACGAACAAAGCATTGAGATAAAAAGCCCTTCACCTCATTGAGATGCTTAAGTTAGCCTCTGGGATAAGGGCCTCTTCGGTCATTTCAAATGGGGGCCCATTCTTGGGACTCTCTGCGGGTTAAGAAATAAAACAACGCCCATTGTCCTGGCCCATTGTAACCACACTCGTGTTAACTCGGCTTAATTGAGACTTGTGCTCCTTCACATTTAGAAACTTTGGGCAGGGTATTTGAGTGTGTTGCTGTAGCTTTTAAATGTGCAAACTAGATAGAAGTTGCAGGTGGTAGCTTTGCTCTCCCGGAGAGAAAGAGAGCACGCTCAACAGGAAACATGTTCTCAGAAGTTCTAAAGTTCCACAGGTATAAAAGTCAACGTGAGTTTTTCAAGATGTTAAACATGGAATTATCATGCCACCCAGCAATTTCACCCCGAGGTTTCTACCCACAGAAATGAAAACACTTGTACACAAAAAACTTGCACAGGAGAGTTCCCGGCAGCAGTGTTCATAGCAGTCAAAGGTGGGAACACCCGAATGTCCATGCTGGGTGGCTGGAGAAGCAAAGCGTGGTGCAGTCACACAACGGGGTATTATTTGGCCATAGAAACCAGCAAAGCACTGACGGGGCTCTGAAGTAGACAAATCTCGAAAACATTTTGTCGGAGGAAATAAGCTGGACACAGAAGACCCCATATTGTGTGATTCATTTATAGACAGTATCCAGAGTAACACATGGGTAGAGATGGATGTGGATCGGCTGTTCCCTGGGAAGACGGAATGGGGGTGGATATGAAGGCTAATAGGTACCAGCTCTTTTTGGGGTGATGAAAATATTCTAAAATTAGGATATGGCGATGGCTGCATAACTGAGAATATACTAAAAACACTGAATGGTGCGCATTAGGCTGAACCTATGGTATGTAAATTCTATTTCAATAAAGCTGTTAAAAACAAGAACAAAGTCAGCACAAGTCAAGGGTGCTATTCTCTGCTGTTTGGGCCACAGGACTGCAAGTGCGCAAGGAGCTCTGAGGCCTGCGCTTTGGAAGCGAGGAGGCGGCGCCTCTGCCCGGGCACTTCTGTGGGGTTGTTGAGTGGGGTCGGAAGAGGGAACACCTCCCGGCCTTCCTCACCATAGGAGGAGCTCCTCGTTCTGTGGATAATTTGAGGAATATTGTCCTCTGTGGCACCTTCCTGTGCAAACACGTTCACAGCCATTTTGATGGGCTTCTGGGTGAAGGAGAGGCCTCTGCAAACGCTCCCAGGAGAACAGCTCACCCCACCTGGCTCAGGTGCCCCTGTGTAGATCTAGATTGTGGAGGGTGACGCCTTTCAATCAGCAAGACTGAACACTGGACTCAGAACTCTTGTGCTTGGGACAAAGAACCTGCAGTCGGTTTTTGGAAAGAGCAAAATGAGGGTGGATTCAGCTGAGGTTACAGAGTGGCCTCCCCTGCTGACTCCCGTGAGGTGGGAGCCAGATGTCAGGTGCACAGCTAGAGAAAAATGCACTGGAATGGGGCATCAGGTACAGAGCTGGGGAGAAATGCATTGGAATCGTGGCATCAGGTGCAGAGCTGGGAAGAAATGCATTGGAATCGTGGCATCAGGTGCAGAGCTAGGAAGAAATGCATTGGAGCCACAGTGTCACCAGGAGGGCCTGGAGCCCTCTCCCAGCTTCCACCCTTCTGGGGACATGAAGGACTTCAGGAACGCTCGATAGAGGGATGGTTTTGCAACATCACTGTGGAAACAGAGCTCAAGGATGGCTCTGCATCTGTCCTTGATTCTGGTGTTGTCTTCGCAACCAACAAGAGATGTGCATTTGCTAATGGATGCTTATGCTGAGGTTTGCATCCGTCAACAAAATCTGGGTTCCTAAGAGCATGGATATAAAATCAACATAAATTATCTTGACTTTGCAGTCACAGCTGTCCACAGGGTCCAAAGTCGATGCACAACCCTGGTCTCTGTCCTTTACTCTGCCTTGTGGATGCCACACACCAGGGCTGTGGGTTTCTTTCTGAGGGACTTGGGTGCAGAAGAGAAGCTAGAAGGGGCCCGAGGTGCTCCAGCTGTCTCTGCAGAATGCGTCTGAGGCTGACGTCTGTCCTGAGGTTCAGAATGGCTGCCAAGCCACGGCTGAACCAGGGTGAGCATGGAGGAACCTTCTGGTTGGTTCTGGGCCTCTCACACTCTCCTTGCATCTCTTGTGTGCTCAGCATTTGCTGGCTGCTCACCTTTCAAAGGGGGTGGAATGGAGAAGAAAAGGTCCTGGGTCCAGAAGCTCTGGCAAGTCTGACCAGTGCTTTCTGTGGGAAACCCCACCTCCCAGCCCTTCCTCTTTTCCTTCTCTGCCCTTCCCACCTCTTCTGAGGGAGGAAAAGTGCAGGGAGGGGCCTTCTTTCCGAACTTCTGCCACTTTCTTCTTTTCCTCATTGCTCCTTTCATTTTCAGGTTATTTGTTGACCACACAGTTTTGGGGTGTCTGAGGCCCTGCTTGCTGAGGGCTGGTCTATCCTGTATTGTGGGGTCTAAGAGGATCTCACTGTGTCCTGGGAAGATGCCTCTTTCATCGATTTTAACTGCTGTCTCTCAGGCTTGAAGAAGGCAGAACTGTCCCTGGAAACAAGTTGAAAGGTGATTTTTAAAAATGCTTACAAGAAGGATGAAGAGATAAAAGCTCATACACTGAAAAGAAGTCACATGCTTGGTGGAATTTGTTCAGAATCACAGAGCTGCACCCTGCATTGTATGGACCAGGGAAGTGTGTGCTCTGAGATGGACGTCGTCCTGTCCCTCCACCGTCCTCCCCACTCCCCACCTCCTGCCCTGGTTCAGGGGTGTCTCTGTGCTCAGTCACAGTCTGCTCTGAGCCTGTATAGTTTCTTCCTCAGAAACAAACAATTTAGGCTGACCTGGACTTTAATGTGTAAAAGAAGAGATGGTCGATGACCAGTGCCCCACTGTAGTAATAAAATGTCTAGACAGCAATTAACACTCATTTCCCCTAAGAATGTCACTGCGTCATCAGAAAATCTCGACTGCTTTAAAAGGAAGCAGTCTAGGTATATTTCATCATTAATCAGTTTCTGAATCTGATCAGAATTTGCACAGATTGTAGTTGTAGGACCAGACCTGCCCCCACTCCCAGTGCCTCTGGAACCCTTACCTGGGGCCTGGGCGTTCCTCATCGTGGCAAACACCCTGGAGATTTGTTTGGGAATGCTGGCTGTTTGAAGGAGGCCCTACTTTTGGTTTCTCCATTTTCTTTCTGTTCAGCTGCTAATCCTTTTGTACTTGGAGCTAGAAGCCAAGGCTGGGACCACCTGGCAGGTGGTTTATCAGGACCACCTGAATGCCCTGTCCTGCTCTGTGCTGGGTGGAGCCTCGGAGCAGCCTGTCTGTGCCAGGCTCCCCCGGCAACATAACACACCATTTCCTTTCTGCTCTGTTCTCTTCTAATCACCGCCCAAAAGTTCCCCAATTGCTTCTCTTCCCAGTTTCCACTTCTCATCCTTTCCTCTCCCCTCCCTGCCCCCTCAAAGCACCTTTGATGACAGTTGCTGCTGGGACTGTGCTCTGCTCACTCTGAAGGGCAGAGAGGAGAATGCTCTCTCTATTTTTTAGCAACTGAGCACTAACGATCCAGAAATCCTCAGGTTTTTACTAAAGCAGAGATGAGAGAAAAAGAGAAGTCACTAGACTGTGAGGAGAGAGACGCCTTTCACAACACAAATCCAACGAGAACGTTGATTTCGCTTCGTGCTGACTACCAGTGCAACACATCTCTGTTGGAAAAACAAAGTGTGAGAATGTAAAAAAGTACCAAGAAGGAAGTAAGCATTCAGGGATATGAACCCTTGAGAACCTGGTGCATTGGTTTGAAGGCTGTTTATGTGCGTACATCCGTGTTCATCATGCTTTTGTAACATCGGGAGCGTAGGTACCTGTGTAACCCTCTCAGGCGCTGGAGCACCTCCCATCACTGAGTATTCCCCTGCAGCATGGTTTGTAATGGTTATATGGTGAGGGACCATGCTCCCGATAATAGAAGTGGCTTTCTACACACTTGGGGAGCTCCTGGACTCTTTTCTGTTTAAACCACATAGACCTCCCATTTCCAGGTTGAGGCTGCAATAAAGTAAATAAAAAACGCAGTGACACTTTAGAAATGATGACATTGCTGCTGGTTTATGGACACTCCTTCTCTGAAAAGCTCAGCAACTTTATACCGCTCACGGCAGAGGTCACTGTAATACGTTATTGAGCTTGGGACAACTGGACCCATTTCACAGATGGACAAACTAACCCACAGACTCCTGTGAATAGAAATACAGTTCTCCAAAGGGCTTTGTTCCCTGTCTCTCATTGCAAACATGCACACATTGTGGCAGGAAGCATAACAGCAATGTATGCAATAAATTATGTGAAGTGTAATTAATACATATCAAATGACATGAAAAAATGTGTGCTTTTTAAAGCTGAAATAATAAATTATTTAAAATGTGATCTTACATGTGAGTGCAAATTTGGCTGTCATTTGGTGACTTAGCTTTCAAATATCTAGCCTTCTCCTCACACCCACCGCACGCTTTCAGGAGCATGGTCCTCTCCGACCTTGCTGAAGGGCAGTGCTTGGCCACGTGCTTAGCTCTGGTTCCTGTCTTTGAGGGGGAGGGACGGGAAGCAGTTCCTGTCGCTTTTATTCTCATTGTCACCTATGGGTCCTGCCATGTGCCGGTACTTTATTTGGGGTGATTTCTTCATAATCCGATGGTGTCTTTCAACATTCCACCACGTGGCAGAGTTGAATGAATCACTTTGGGAGGTAGAGTAAGTGTGAAATATCACAGGTCGGTGCTGCCATGATCGTGCAGAGGAGCCCATGAAAGAGAGCTTTTGAGAAAAAGGAGAGAAAAGAATCAGACAGGGATGTGAAAGTGACTCAGACCCCGGGAAGGAGGCTTTGGGGTTTAGTTTCTGCTTTCATTTTTCCAGGACATGGTGGTCACGCATCTGTGGTGAGTGCCTTGCCGAGAAATTGTGGATGTGGGGAGAGCTAGTGGCCTCCTGTGGAAGTGATAAAAGTTTGCCGGCCACCCTGGCGTGGCTCCCTGGCTCTCAGGACGGCGCAGTGGCCCCGAAGGTTCTTCTGTGTTGTCTCCTGAGTCCGACTCGGCCTCAACCTCAGACCATCATTCCAGCTGCAGAGGCCCCTGCACAGTTTCTGGAGACATTCACATAGCTGTCCATTATTCCAGCCTCTGCCTTTCAATATTTGCCCCCTACGACCACCGCGCCGTGTATCCATCACTGCCTCCCGGCTTCAGAGTGGTTGCTGTCTTTGAGACGTTCTTGAGCTTGTAAATAAACGCCAGGCATCAGGGCGCAGACAAGATGGAGCCTGTCCGAGCTGGGAGCCGGCAGCAGAGTTATAATTACAGCAGGGTGGTGCGAGGTGGATTCCTTCCTCCCATAGATTTAATTGTCATCAGCTGCCGAGGACAGGGTGCAGGAGACGAGGAGGGTTGGGTGGGGGCGGGAAGGAGGCCTTGCTTGGGTGGCCTCTGCAGCCCCTCTGATGAGCTCACCAGCCTGTCTCCCACAGGACAGCAGGACAGAGACACCAGCCCTGGGAAGCCGCTAGGATTTCTGCAGAGGGCCGTTTCCACCTCGGAAAACTGGGAACCCTTTGTGCACATAACGCTTGACACGAAGAAGGACATCAGAGCCAAGTGGGAACCAACACTGTTGATTCCTGTAGGCAGGAAGCAATCCTACAGCGTCTGAATGAAATGTAGTGCTGTGAAAGGTGTAAGCTGTATGTGGTCTCGGCGGCTCACTCCCGGGTGCACAAACTCGCAGGGGAGTGGGGACCCTTGTTGCCTCCCACCAGGCTGACTGCCTTTTCGTGACTTTTTTGCAGCTGGCAGTGAGGTGTGTGGGCTCATCTGTGGCCACGTGCCCAGGAAAGGGAGGCAGCCAGCAGACTGTGCTTCCCATGAGGGAGACTCGCTGCTGCCAATGTCAGACTCAAACAGTCATGACCCAGCACAGGATCACGGGTGAGAATGGTTAGAATCAGAAAACTAGTGACTATCCTGTAGCCCCAACTGGACTTGAGTTTCACATGTCTTGCATTTTTATACTTAATGACAATCGTTTTATTAGTGAGAAGTGGCCTTCTGGAAGTAGAGTAGAATTCGTTTTGCCTCCTGGAGGTGCACATTCTGTGTCTGTGTCACACACCCTGCTCCTCATCTGACTTTCTGAAGTGACAGGTCCAACGTGCTGTTTTCAGGGACAGGACCATTTTCCCACATGCACAAAAAGGCGATAAACCCAACACTCAGCTCGGGGAGAACACCCTGGTCATCGGGACTCTGTGATTGCAAACGAACCCGCAGAGCTCTGTGTGTCATGCTGTGTATGTCTTGATGGGCACCAAGAACTAAAAGCCACTTTCCTAAACCTAAGATGGGGTTTCCAGCACAGCCTGTCATTCAGCCTCTGATGGGGGCCGTCAAGGAGGGAAAGTGCTGGGGAGTTTCCTGCGTCGGCACTGGTCACTTCAGACACAGGTTTCCTCCAGGAGAATTTGGGTGGAGACGCGAAAAACGCCTCTAAGTTCATGCACCCTGACAAAAGTGGGGTTTACCTGCTCGCAAGCACATATAGCCACAGATGTTGCCAAGAGCTTCACACCCCACAATCACAGTCCAGTTAACAATGGGCTTGGCTGACGGGAGGTTCTGAGTGAACGCAATGTAGACAGGCAGGTCTCTTCCAAGCCTTCTGGGAGTGCAGCTTCCTGAACGGGCTGTGGAAGAACCGAAGAGTTAGGTCCGCCTCTGTTGCAGTGGAGCACCCCAAACAGCGTCTTTCCTGTCAAGTGAAAGGGCTGCTCATAGCCCGGGTTTGTTGCTAAGTGTTGCTTTGCCGACGTAGTGCTCACACCTAGCTTTGCTGGCCCTCTGGCTCTAAATTCTACAATTTCACTGCAGTTTCTCAGGGTTCCTGCTGAGCGCAGCAGGTCCTTGCAGTAAGCAAATTTTATATAGACTTCATGGATGCAGGGACAGTCTTCCACTGTTAATTTCATTATCCAAGGACAAATACAAGGGCTCCCCCGTAAGGACTTGCAGGCTGCTGAACTTCTGCAGCTTGCTGGGATCCAACTTAACACCCGTCCCCGCTTCCAGGCCTTGGGGAGGTGCTTGTGTACAGTGGGTGCTGGGTAGAATCTGTGACAGGACGAAGACTTAAAGTAAAACACAGCTCCTGTTCTTAGAAATTAAAAAATCTCATAAGATTGTCTGGTATCTGATCATCCCCAGCTCTTCAGTCATAGATGGTTATTACATTCCTACTGAAAAAGCCACAAAAGGGAAGGAATTAGATTCTAGATGCCTTTTAAAAAGCATCATATCGAGTTTCAATGAAAAAGAGAAGATTAAGAAAGCTGGGGAGTGAAGTAGGAAACATGCCCTGGCCAGGGCAGAGGGTGTCAGTGTCTCTGCTCATAAACAGAATGTCTGACCACAAAGCCTGTGGGCGGCACGGGGCAGGAGTGATGGTGTTTTCAAATCAGAATTGGGTTAAATACTGCAGAAAAAAAAGGGTAGGGAAAACCATGCACATGTAGCTGAACAGATTATAACCAGTGTCAGGGACCACCGCAGTCCGCACTGCACAGGGCTTTTGCAGACCTGGTGCTGGTGAGAACAAACCGGCATTTCACAAAGTTAAAAAAAATTGCACATCTCAGATTTGGACCATTGTAACTACTGCTCTGACTGATAAGTCAGTTAAAAAAAAAAAAGGTTGCATTCTGTTTTCCCTTGCAGAGCTCATCGCTGTGGGTGCCGGGACATCTGCCCTTTGTGGGCACGTTGAGGCTTCTCTCTGAAGGACCCACATGGAAGCGGCCCCAATGCCCTGAATTAGGGAGCGGAGGCAATTGACCCTCATGGAGCTGGGAGGGAACCCGATCCTGAGGCTGCTGTGCCGTGAATTCTGGAAATGAATCAGCCAACAGTAACTGTAGCCCAGGAGCCTCTCTTCCCTGTTTCTCCATTTATTGGGCATCTTCCTTGAGCTCGGCATTTTGTGAGGCTCTTTCAAAACATCCCACTGAATTCTTGTGAAATTTATGACACAGGTGCTTTGTTTGTCAGGGTGTCCAGAGTGGGCAGCGGGGTGAGCCCCCCTTGCTGTACAAACACTTGCACTTCCTGCAGAGGATCCCCTCCTCCCCGTCCTGCAGAAGGTCCCCTCCTCCCCATCCTGCAGAAGGTCCCCTCCTCCCCGTCTGGGCTGGGCTGCTGAAGTGACTGCCAGCCTCCCATGCTCATCAGCTTCTGTGCCCCACTCTACTGGACCTGCCCCCCACCCCCAGGGGTTCATTCCTCTGTACTTGACCTGCCCCCCCTACCCCGTAAGGGCTCATCTCCCCTGTACTGGACCTGCCCCCCACCCCCCAGGGGATCGTCTTTGTGGAGGGTGATGGAGATGAATTCTGTCCAGGGCAAGCTGACATTGATCGGCACATCGGGGGTGTTCCTGCACCTTTCTTAAAGGACTGGGGTGACCAGGACTCTCAGGGCCCCTTGCACCAGCTCCTGATGGCCTGCATCTCCCTCGCTAGTCTCCATCCTTGGGGTCCCGGTGTTTCTGCACGACGTCATCAGCCTCCGGGGTCCCGACCTCTCCTCTCCACAGGGAGTCAGGCTGCTTGTGGCGAGAGGCCTGTGGCTCACAGTCTTCACAGGTGGAAGAGACCGGAGGGCTCATCTCATCTAACCCCGAATTTTCTAGACAACGCTCTGCTTGAGTTTCAGGAGGCAGATCTGGAGTCAGCACCCTTCTGTGAGAACATTGATCTGAGCCCCTCAAGCCTCCCCTCATCTCTGGATGGGGGTCATTTTGGCCATAGTGGGGGTCCTTGGTGGGCAGCTTCTTGGGAGAGGGTTTGGAAATGTAGGCAAGTTTGGGGGTCTGCATAGGGGAGGGGACATAAGTGGTGGCCCAGCCTGTCCTGGTGTAGGTAGACACCCCCTCCGCTTGCTCCAGAGTGGACTGTTTCAGACAATGGAGGTCCCACCACACCCCTCAGAAAAGTCCAGACACCTTCGCATTTTGGCTGTAAATCATCTCAGTCCTATTCCATTTGACTTTTGTCCTGAAGGACACAAACTGTCAGAGTGGCCAGACCACCATTAGTGGAGGAATTCCCTCCTTTATTGTAAAACCTAGAACTCACGGACTGTGTGGCTCTGGAAATGGAAGGCCCCAGCTCCCAGGGACTCCAACGCTCGCACCTTCGCCTCAGCTGAGTGCAGAGAGCACCCACATTCCATGAAGAGCACAAAAGGCATTCTTTTTTGATCAAGTTTGGGTTTCAATTTAAAGCTGAGCTTTTTGACGGATACTTTGTTATTCAACGATTACACTATAACTTGTGCTGTCTTCAAACATACATGGAAAATGCACCACACAGGTCACACCGATGTGGACGCCCACCTCCTGCCACGTATTTTTGTTTTTCCTTTGCCTGCCTTTGGACCATAGAAAATTCCATCTCTTTCAATAAACTTAAATCATGGTAAGTTATAGTTTATGTATTAATCTTGTGCTTGTATTTAGGGTTGCAAAATTAGTTATGGAGAACTCACACCCATATTTCTGTATATATCAGTGTTTGTATAAACTTCTACTGAGCTTAATAATTTTCATTTTTCTCTTGGGATACATCTTCAGGATTTGGTTTATTCTATGGTCTTGATGTCTACTTAAGGGGCATTTATACAACTGAATTCATCATATGCTTTTCCCCTAAAAGCTTTCTCCCTAAAGAAAAACAACTACGATTTATTGAGTGATAATAGGGGTAACTATGTAGTTAATTGTTACAATAACTCTAAAATTGTTATTGTTATAGAACTTTAATTTTATTCCTGCATACAAAATCTAAACCTATGTCTGCTAGGACTATATCAGTCAGATACAATGTATCATTAGTTGGCAGCACTCATTTAAAAAATTGAGTTAATAACCTGCACGTGGGCTCAGAGAAGCGATCCCTGGTTTTTGTTTCCACGTCACCAACAGGACAACATTCCGGCACAACAGATGGAGAATGGTCAGGCGCAGTGGTGCAGCAGGGGCGTGAAATGAACGCCTGCCGCGTGGAGGAGGCTCAGCTCCTGCACCCAGTAGGTGCTCAGTGAATGCGCCTGGGTGAATGTGTGAAACTGTTCAGATCAACCACAGCAGCGTCGGGGTCCCGCAGCAGGGAGCCCGGAGCACCCACAGGCCAGGGTCTTTCAGGGATGCAGCTGGTGTGAGGATGGACGTGGTCTGAGATCAGGGGCATAAAACGTGAGGTCAAGGTGCAAAGTCAGCATCCAATCAGAGAGACGGGGACACAGGAAAGAAAGAGACCAACGTCGAAGCCGTGAACCACGGGAGATACTGTCAGCCTGGTGGACAGAAGGGCCATGCCCCGTTGCTCCTTCCTGAGACAAATGATCAACAGTGTGGCTTCCAGAAGGACACGGCATATTGGTAAGCTCCTTCTCGCGGGAACGTCCCCTGTTCCTGGGACCACTCCCTCCCTTGGCTTGTAACGGGGGATTTTGGAGACAGAAGGAGGGCAGCTATTCCCTCATGAGCAGAGCAGTTTACCGAATGTATTTTGACAGCAGCCTTTTGGGTTCAAATGCTAGCTCTGCCACTAGACACATGACCTCTGGGAAAGTCACCGGCTGGGTGCATGCCTCAGTTTCTCCCTGTGTAAAGTCAGAACAGCTGTACCTGCCGTGTGGGGCGGCTGTGAGGACAGAGTGAGAGGACATCCGGAAAGAGCCTGGGCTGAGACCCGGCAGGCGAGGGGGTCACTGCCCGCTGCTGTCTGTTTCCGAAGGTGCGTCCATGGCAGCTGCCCGTGGTCATGGTGTGGATGAGGAACGGAGTTGTCTTTTGCTCCTTTGAAGGGGGAGTGTGGGTTTCAGGAAAACATCAGCTCAGAGTCATTTTTGTGTCTGAATCTGCTTCATACACACACATCTCCAAATACTTACAATGATTGAAAAAAGCTTTGAATAAATGCTTGGGAATTTCATCTTGGACATGAATTGGTCTCTGAAAAGAGTCTGGGGGTCTTTCCAAATTTTGGGGTGAGGCTGGGTGAGATGACCAAGGGGAAATTTGAGTAGCCAGAGCTCTTTATCCATATTTGAGGAAAACTGTCAAATTCCTTCTGGTCCTCAGGAGATCCAGGGTTAGTTCTTCCTCTCTGGTAGTTCAATTTCGAAGTCACTTGGAACTCGTGTTTAGAAGTGCCTTGAGGTATTATTTTTATGGAATTAATTTTTCCTGCTGTCCATGAGTGTCCGAGCATCAGAGGGTGGGAGCTGCCTGGGATGGCTCCTGGGGCCCCTACCCCTACCCTGGTCTCTTCCCCTCCCTGTTCTTGTCCTTCCATTCGCAGAACCTTCTAGATTCATGGGGCTTTCAGCCTCTTCCTTCCTCTCTGTTTAGCTAGAACAGAAGCATATTTGGAAGCACTAGGCAGCTGTCACAAAGCAGAAAACCGTCTTTCCTCACAATATCCCACCGACAGTGCTGCACTCTGTGTTAACTGTCAGTCCAGGAAACTAATAGAACCTTTACAGTGATAGACTGCATTCAAAATTCTTTTTTTTAACATACACTGAGGCAACATGCAACTCTGTTTCCAAGCAATGTGGGGGATCTCTGTCCCTTTTAGAGAAAACACAAGTAAGAAATAAAACTTGCCTGCAAGACTTACCAGACTTAGCATTGAAAAAATAACATTTCCAGGCTATAGACTGATGGGGGGTGGTGACTCTTTTAAATTCTCTGAGAAAGGCAAGAATGGTGAGTGAAAAAGAGCACATATTTTCAAGTTCTGAAATAGGGTGAAACACCAGTCTGCCACGTGATGCCCGGAGCTTGGGTGTGCCTATCTGTAAAGAAGAGGGCAAAAATATTCCGATGTTGAAGATGGAGCAAATGTCCTCGAGGGCACCGGGTGGCTGCGGGTCACGGGCAGTGTGCGATTGTTATTATTGTGATGCCACGGGTGCCCACATACAATTTCCCTGTGCGGCGTTCCTGTCTAAGCCCTCTCTAGCAGCCGGAAGCCCCGAAAGGCTGGACTCAAGTCTTTGCTGCTGGCTGGGGTGGGAGGAGGGAGTGGCCGTTCTGGGAGCGAGTGGCTCTGGGCCCTCCAGTTCCTGCTGTGTTTGGGAGGTAACATTTAAATGTATTTACATTCTATTCTTAATCAAGGATGTTCATCAAACCCATTTGGGTAACTTGATATTAAAAGGACAGAGTGATCTTTACGGGAATCATGCTCTGCAGAAAGACCGAGTCAAGATTGTGGCGTGATTAGGCGGAAAACACTAACAATCCTCCGAGGGGCCAAGCCTCAGGATGCGGGGGAAGGAGTCACAGGGTGCCCCGAGCGCCCGAGTGCCCACTGAAGCCTCGTCTCACTCTCGAGCCGTGCCCAGCCAGGCCACCCGTGAGCCATGAGCCCATCAGGAAAACAGCTGCCTCCAAAGAACCGGGCTGCTGCTTTTACGTGAACGATCTGGAGAGAGGCACCGTCAATCACGGCAACCGACTTAAGTGTTTGCCGGGCAGGGGGAGAGTCCCGCGAGCACCCTTTGAAGTGTCTTTTACTGAAGGTAAACATCTGAAGAACGTAAAAGCAGCTCTTCTTTCCAATGAGTCACTTTGTTGGGGCGGATGGGAGGGTAGGGGGCCTGGTGAAAGGAAAAGCAATAAAGGAATCCTTATGACGGCAATTTGCACGTTCACTGCTCTTTGATATGTTAACTAGATTTTTAAAAATGGAATTCTTTGTCTCCTACGGGTCCTGGGCCGTGATGGCCATGGTGAGCCCATCCTCTTGCCATGGACAGCCTCTGTGAATCTGTGACTTCGTCGTAAGCGAGTTGAGTGAACAGCTGCTCCTACGGGAGGTGGGCTCCTCACCGCACCAGTGCAGTAATTGACGGGGGGGGGGGTGGGCATGGGGACGAGAAGGAGCTGATCAAATGCTGGATCAGTGGGTGGTGAGCTCTCAGCTTTCACAAGGCCTCTGTGAACCTTGGATTTTTTTTTTTTTTAAACAGAACTTTTCCATTCTGAAAGTTAGCAACGCTGTAAAGTACTAGGCTTTAAATACTTTGTGTCATGGATATCATCTGAAGACCAAACAGCTCTGGATTTCCAAATTTAGCACTTTTTCCTCACAAGGATCCATCATGTTAAAATATCCGACTGGCATGTGGAACCCAGTAATTTACGCTACTGAAACGCAGTGTGTGACAGAAACCAACAGCAGGCTGCACAAATCAGAGAAAAGTCTTCAGGAACTTGTTGAGTTGAGTGGGGAGGACTGTTTTCTGCGACTGTGTCTTCTTGCTAAAACTCGAGCCACGCCACACCTTTGACTTTGAAACATCATTAGCTTCCCAATGGCAGATGAAATGAGGCTGATTTTCCAGGCTTGGTGGCTCACGCCTGTAATCCCAGCACTTTGGGAGGCCGAGGCGGGTGGATCACGAGGTCAGGAGATCGAGACCATCCTGGCTAACATGGTGAAACCCCGTCTCTACTAAAAATACAAAAAGTTAGCTGCGCGTGGTGGCGGGCGCCTGTAGTCCCAGCTACTCGGGAGGCTGAGGCAGGAGAATGGCGTGAACCCAGGAGGCGGAGCTTGCAGTGAGCCGAGATCGTGCCACTGCACTCTAGCCTGGGTAACAGAGCGAGACTCCGTCTCAAAAAAAAAAAAAAAAA